>NC_137662.1:3263632-3541446 GCF_963422515.1 Blennius ocellaris | reverse complement strand
TTACGGGGCAGCTGTTGAGCACTGAGACACCTTCTTGGCCTTTACTGCACTGAGACATGACGCCAGAAATACACACATTCTTATTCTTATTTTTATTATTGTGTACGCTGCAAAATGGTTAAAAAAGAACAGCAAAAATGTAACTAACTGCCCACTGTTCTACATTGTAGTTATAAAACTGCATTAATGAATAAGTCATTACCTATACAACTTTATAAGCTGTGTTATGCTCATTTTACATTTTAAAGCTTTTCCGACACATTGTATTTAGTTGAAAGTGGTAAAAACCTCTATTTGATCATATAGGTTGCAGATAGGTTTTGTCCATGTATTAGTGTTAAATTGAACAAATTTGCACCATTATGAACAGTTTGAAAACAGGAGAAGAATTAAAAAAAAGAAACCTCAATGTAATTGTTGTTTCAAAGCTCTATGAACTGTGTAGCTTATGTAAAGTCCAATCACAGGACACACGTGAGCGGTGTTTTCATAATGTATATGATGGAGTTTGTGATGTGCCGCAGTCCCAGGTGTTGCACAGGAGTCGCCACTTAAAATTTCCGAACTGTCCCACCTGCTACCTGGTTTATTTTTAACACTACTTTAAGGATCTATTTAATAGAGGCTCTCCCGGGATTGTTGTGGAGGAAAAACCATCATCACTTCAATTAGTGAGGGAGTCACATCAGCGGCAGAAGTCACTCACTCACACACACATCGATGCAGAGGCGCTGAAATCAAACGGCGGCGAAGTTTTGAGTTTGGTCCGTTTAGTAGTGAATGTAAACTATTATAGAGGTTTCGATTTCAATCACATCGTTGGATAATGACACGCAGGGACCTTTAAACTAAAAGTAATACACAGAAATCCAGATCTTGTCTCCTCAGAGGGAGAAAAACCTTGAATAAATCTCTCCTGAATCAAACCCGGCAGGATGTTGTTGTGTGGAGAACGTTATCACTGTATTTGTGAAGGATTTCTCTGTGCAGGCTGGTTTTCCTGCTCCCACCTTCCACCTGTTGGATCTCATCAGTACTTCCACTTTGCCTCTTTATTAAAGACGAGGGTCATAATAAAGTAGCTTCACCTTAACTTTTACAGTGGAAAACCTTGACCCGAGGACCTGAGGGGTGTGAAGGACCCGTCATTTAAACCCAAACCTGACGAATAACGTGGACTAAAACCATTTCAATCTACAAATTCTTTCCAGTCAGATATACAGGAGTGAATGAGTCGCGGTGCAGATGAATTGCCTTAGAGACGTTTAAACAGAAGGAGCAAAGTGGAAAGAGTCGATGATGTTTCTCAATTTACAATCAATTAACCCGTCTTTTGTCCCGAAGAGTCTTTTTTTCCCCACTCTCACCTGTTTTGGGGCCTTTCTGTTGGTGGCTGAATGGAACAATGGGAGGATCGCCTTCACTCTCACTGGGAAACACAATGTGCGGAGAGTGTGTGCGGAGAGAGTGTGTGTGTTCACAAAGACAAAGCAGGGGCGAAAGAAAAGAGGGAGAACAGAGAGGAGTTTGGCCTGTTTGAGACTCCCCCCTCCTGGACGGAGCGGGAGTGTGAGAGGGAGGAAAAAAAGGCCAGAGAGAAAAGAAAGAAAAGGAATATGAGGAATAAGAGGGCCTGATTGGGTTTCTAACGCGTATTCAGTGGAGCAAAGTGTGCTGGCATTGTTCCCCTCTCGCCCAGGGTACGCTGTGAAAGGCAGCCACCACTCTGCTGCTGCTCAATGGAGACCCAGTGAAAGAGAGAGCGAGAGAGAGCGAGAGAGAGAGAGAGAGAGAGAGAGAGAGAGAGAGAGAGAGGGTGGATGAGGAGGAGGAGGAGGAGGGAGGGTCTGGAGCTGGGTCTTGTTTCAGGGTCGGTGTTGGTCTTGACATGCGCTACAGTCTTTGTGACCTCGCCGTCACACTTTATTCTTCCTATACCTTCTTTGAGAAGAGACACGATGAGGACGCCCGCCGAGTCCTGCAGCTTCAGTCTGCGCTGCGGCACCAAGTGCATGAAGGAACCGCCGTGTACATTCTAGTTTCCTGTGACGGAAAACGCCTCGTCCCAGAGGTGGAGATGACCAGAGTTGATTGTGAGCGGAACACAATCACTCATCCATCTGACGACTAATGTATAAATGTTAAATATGTTTCCTTCACACTTTTATTCTTGCTAATCTAAACCACTTCAACTGGGCTCGTGGAGACGTTTCTAAACTGTCCACACAAGACATCTGGAGCTTCTTGGTCCTGATGTTTAAGTGAGTTGGACGTCAGGGAAAATCACTTGATTTGATTCACGACAATGAGAATCAGAGACGAGGTCCACAGTAATATTAGAGGGGCTCCAGTATATTTCTACAACATGGCTGTGCACATCACAACAACGCCAATCAATACAATGTCATTAAATATACACAAAAAGTAATTATTTATGTGAAACACTAAAACTTACATATTTTTTTAGGTTGATTACACAAAAACTGAAATATTTCAAGTTTGTTTTGTTTTAGTATTGATCATTTTAGCTTATGTAAAATGAAAAATAGAATGTCTCGCGAGACAGTGTTTCCCATAAAATACATGAAACCTCTTGGTTAACATGTTGCAAGCGTCGTAAAATATTGACAAAACAATCTTTCAAGATTTCAAAATATTTCCAGATGCACTTCTACATATATAGTATGATATATTGAGGATGTTCTAGATCGGGGGTGTCAAACATAAGGCTTATGAGCCAATAAGAGGCTCCAATACGGCCAAACCACCAAGTAAATTGTACACAATTCATAAGACGACATTGATTGTTTTTTAAAAACAACACATTTATTAAGAATAGTGGAAACAACACAACACTGGAACCTGAGCTGAGATCAGAATCCCTTTATTAATCCCTGGGGGAAATTCTTAATAAATATATTTAGAATGGTAGTGCTGTATGAAAGCTATCAAACTAAGCATTAGCCTTTAAGCCACGCTGTCACAGTGAAGACAAGTGAGTTTTGCATTTCACTGTATTCTGCACCAGGAGGTTTTAATACAATTGGCTTCGTCTTGAGATTGTCGTCATTTTCTCTCGTAATTCTTTGGCTTTGTGGGGAAAAATAGACGTCTTCAACACAACAAAGAACAACTTTAAGGTTTAGATTTAAAAGTTATTGTGGCACTATGTTACCAGTCTGGCCCACTCAGAGTTAAATTGGGCTGTATGTGGCCCCTGGACTAAAATGTGTTTGACACCCCTGATCCATACATTAGGAATGTGAACAAAATACAAATAACACATCATCTCTAATATCTCACTCAAATCATTGAAAACAAAAATGTCAAACCTCCTGAACTTTGGTTAACTTCCCCCTCCCCCCAAAAAAAGAGGCAGCAAAAAACAATCATGTAATTTTGGAAACCATCTAGTTTTCTGACTCTCCCGTCAGCCAGCTGATAAAAGCTGCGGGTCTGGACTAAATGTCATCGCTGCCGTGCCCCGGGCCACCCCCCCCCCCCCCCCCCCACCACCACCCCCCCCTCTCAGTGACTGACAGCTATCTATCGCTGTCAATCATCAGCACCTCCTCCCCTCAGCCCAGCCCCTGCCGGTTGTGCTCGGGGCGATTTCGCCTGGTGCTTGGTGCTACGCTATCAGATGGCATGACAAATTACTTCTCCTCGGCCTCATTACACACACGCACACGCACACACACACACACACACACACACACACACACACACACACACACACACACACACACACACACACACACACACACACACACACACACACACACACACACACACCAGACAGAAGCGGTCCGAACATATCAGGCCTATAAACTCCTAAAACACACACGAGACGTGTCCCTACACGTGGAATCATCTCGGCCTGTGCACACATCCAGGGAACCGTAGAGAGCAGATCATTTCAAAGGCTGTAAGTGTTCTAAATATTCACTTTTTCCCCCCTCTTGCTCCCCCCCCCCCCCCACCCCCCCTCCACCCCCATTATTGATTGTCCTTATCTGTCATAATTCAGCACAGTCTGAGCGCATTGCAATCACTCCTGGCAGATAGACTGTGAGCGGAGGAGGGCGCGCGTCTATCAACTGGCCGTGAAAAAGCACAGATAGTTGTCGTTTCTACACATTTCCATTTCTGCCAGCCATTCAATAAATTGTATACAGCCCAACAAGTCCCGGTGAAGCAGGTGGAGCAAGACGAGGGGGGGGGGGGGGGGCGGGGAATCCACACGCCCACTGCCATTCATTTCCATTGCAACAAAGTCAAAACAAGAGACCTGAAATCGGAGACAACGGAATAAATCCCATCGACACCGTTTGACTCCGTTTGATTCCCGGCCGCTTCAACAAAACAGCGTTGGAAATGCATGTTTTCTTTGGCGTTTTCGTTTTGCGGTTACGTGGCGACGTTTTTAAGACGGTGGTCATTTACACATAAATGGAATATACACCGAAAATGATGTAGTTTTCATGTTGGGCCACTAGATTATAGATTATAGATTATAGATTATATCCAGCGCTTTTGTGGCTGCTCAAACAGTGAAAGTACAATCAACCATTTAGATTTTTATTTCAATGTATCCAAATACGCTGCGAGATAAATATTTCGTTTCTTTCCTCAAGGTTTTCTTGGTACAATAGAAAAGCTAAAGCAAGACTTTTTAAATCAGAGATCTCTCTCTGTGGACTCTGGACCTGCACAACGCAACATGTTCAGCTGCAGATATTTGTACGGGTTTTCTTGCTCGGCCTATCTCCCAGAGTGGTTCTAAAGTGTATCTGGAGTGTGTCGCCGTGTTGTGGAGAGTCACACGAGGGGGGTGGCAGGCGATACGTGGCTGTGCAGTCCGGGGCCAATGTGCATCAGCAGCCGGCCTCCGCAGAGAGGCTGCTGCTGCTGCTGCTGCTGCTATTCACCGGCTATCACCTTCTACGGCATATTCCCATATTACTTATATCTACCCAATTTCTTCAGGGCTACTTGAGCACCTGGAGGGGGGGGGGGGGGTGAGGGGCAGTTAGCAGATATGGGATTGGGTCTCTACCTTCCCTGCACTGTGGTTATTGTCGACAGGGGTAGCATTCATGCCTAACAGGGCCACCAGGGGTTATCGCAGAGCCAGAGTGTGTATAAGGAGAGGAAATCAAGCTGCAGGAACCTGACGCATATCGTTGTGTGTCGCCCCCGGGGGCTCCGCGGCAGGCAGGTGTGCCACTGTGTGAAGTAGAGGGAACAACCGGAGCAGACGTGCACCGAGGACGGAGGGAGAAGTGAACAATGACACAGGACAAGGGAGGGAGACGGTCACTCTGACGTGTGATTTCCTGGAGCTTTTCCATGGGTCAAAAACCTTTTTTTTTTTTCTGGCTTTAAAAAATGTCAGAAATGTGTATTTAGTTTGATTTCATGGACGTCAAGTTCTTAAAAAAAAAAAAAGTGCAACAAGTGAGTGTTACGGAAGTCGTCGTTTGTCTGCTCTGTGGTGGCTTGTTGAATTCCTGCAGATTATAAATAAACCCTGTGGATTATAAGGTTTGGGTCACATCATAGAGCCTTTTCTGCTTTTTACAAAAAAAAAATTCACATTCTCATGTAACCTGTTGGTTTGATAATCCAGTTCTCTTTCATTATCAGTTCACACAACTGTTGATGAATTCCTGCTTCACGCCCTGTGATGGACTACCCTACTAACCCATGAGCAACGCGGCCATCGTCTCAACGGCGTGTTGCATTGGCTACTCTTAAGAAATCAATGTTGTCTTTGACATTTTTAGCATTTACTTGGTGGTTTGGCGGAACAAATTGGAGCCTTATGTTAAATTTTTTTTATAAAAAAGGGTATAGAAGATAGACGAGGAGAAGTTTTACCCAAACCAACACTGCAGTAAACAGTCATATTCTCTTCATACTAGTCTTTAAGCTACAATCTAATCTAATCTAGTGTTTTCTCATTACTCACACACCAGTACCAGTTCATCGAGTCTCATCTCCACCAGGGGACCGAGTCATGTCTCTTCATACATTCTAGCAGCTGCGTTTGTGTGTGTGTGTGTGTGTGTGTGTGTGTGTTTCCACTCTCTCCCCCCACCTCTCCTCAGACCATGTAAACACACACATACACAGTACATCCAGGGATTTAATGGCAGATCTGTAAATAAGGCCAAATGGAGATGTGGAGGGGAGGGAGCAAAGTGGTGTGAAAGGCCCAGCGGTGGCTGCCTCTTACCTTTTTGTTGTTTTCTTTAATATCCTGAGGATTGAGCGACTTGTAGTCTCTGAAAGGACAGCGGGGAGAGAGGGAGAGAGAGAGAGGGAGGGAGAGAGAGAGAGAGAGAGAGAGAGAGAGAGAGAGAGAGAGAGAGAGAGAGAGAGAGAGAGAGAGAGAGAGAGCGAGAGCGAGAGAGAGGTGCGTTTAAATATGCGTCACATGTAATGGTATTAGAACTGTAACATGCAATTTCATAGCAGTGCAATCAACAGAACTAATAGAGTGGAAAATATGTAAAAATAACACACCAGAGTGTAAAACGGCACACGGGCATAAACACACACGTGTGTGTGTGCGCGTGTGTGTGTGCGTGTGCAAAGTGGAGGGCTGTGATAAATTATCTTCATGTGTGCGCCCCTGATGGGCCTGCAGGTTTTCCATATGCTGGTGCTCCAGGCGTTCTACACATTCACTACTAAACATTTGAGCGACACAATAAGAGCATAGTGGCGATCAGATGATGTACAGTGACAGTTAATGAATCAGTTGTCACTCGGGGGTGATGGGCGCTGCATGTGTGGAAATGAGAGACAAGTCAAGTAAATGAGGAAATTCTACCGAGAAAGTTTGAGGCCAGACTCATTTTGTGAATTTGTGTTTGTCTCTTAGTGCCACACAGGTGGACATTTGAACCGTTACACAGGAGAATGAAGGCCTGGCTTTCATACTTAAGATCTCATGTCATTTCCTTACAGTAGAGAGCATCATCTGTGTCTGAGGTGGACAGAAGGAAACAGTAGTAAATAAGAGAAATACAGTGACAACCTGTATGTGTCTACATGTTGATATGCTGATGTCGACTGGTTTGTGTCGAAATGTTGACAGCCTTTATCACCAAAAGAGACATTTTTTGTCTAATAAAATTCCTCTGAAGCAACAAAACACATCTAATCTTTAAAATGAAGCTCATTCTTGACATTTTGAAGGGGTTTTTAAGCCAGAGCTTGAGAAAACAATAAAGTAAAATAACCTGTTTATTTACATATCATTATCTAAACGTTTCAAGGAGCCACAGGTTGCCGAACTCGGGTGTATGTAGGGCTAATGTGGCCCTCAAACTGTTCAAATAAATATCCTGGCAACAATACATCACACATTTATTATATAAATGTATATTATATTTGGATCTATAAGTACATTATACATGTATGTATTGTACATGTCTGTATGTGCAGTAGGTATATATAGATAATGCATTATGTTTGCATATACATACATACATCTAAGCATGTACAAATGTATAATAATAATACTAAATATTATTATTATTATTAATCAAGTAATACCCAAGGGTGTAAACTAAATGTAGGTCCAGCTTGTGTGTGTCCATACATGACGTCCGGTCTGAAGTGGTGCAGCAGGGCGCAGAACGCCAGGCCGTTCCTCCAGGAGGTGGTGAAGTTGGTGATCTTCACCCCGCGGTAGTTCTTGGTCACCTCGCGGCACCAGGCCAGAAGAGACTGGCTGGCGTTGGGCTTCCCTCCCAGAACCGGGCTCGGCACGGGGCTGGGCTGGAGGAGGAGAGATAAATGACACATTCATACTCGTGAAAGACGCCTATATCAAATATAGCATATAGCAAAAAAATGCTGGGCTCCTGCTTGCGCCTCCTAAATGCCTTAATGGTGCCAGAATGGTTGAGGAAGGTCACGTCTTCCTGGCTGGCCATGTTGCCGCCACCTCCTGTTCCACCACTGAGCTCTTTTTATTATTCACTTAATGTTTTACTTAGCAACAGCCACCCATCCAATTAGCATGCCATACTGCCCCATAATGAGCCGGCACACACACACACGCACACGCACACGCACACACACACACACACACACACACACACACACACACACACACACACACACACACACACACACACACACACACACGATAGTGAAGGGTCACTCACAAAGCAGCGTCTGAGCGTGAATAATGTAAACATCTTATTAATTAGCTCCGCCTTTGAAGTCTTATCTGCGGTTGAAAGCGTTTCGCCATCAGGAGCCTTTCACTCGCCCAGACTCCAAATCCCACAAATCCTTGGTGGTGTGGCGAGGCCCGTCTTCCTCGGACGGCCAGCCGAACCGATGCTATTCTGATTATTCAACTGGCCGTTCGCTAATCTGGTTACGGGGAGGACCGATATGGGATTAATTCCCTCTGATCATTTTGGAGAGGGAAAACTGCAAAAAAAATGTCCCCGACATTTGATGAAATTAATTAGGGGTCATCGATCAAACAGACTTGCATGTGCTGAAAATCCAAGTGCCTATCACTATTGTGTGCAGGACAAAGACCGAAGCAGTGTGTTTGTTCGATCGAGCTGCATGTGACTTTTACAGGCTTAATATAATTACACCAAAACAGCCACAACTCTCACCCTGCTGCCACGTAGCCAGATTCCACTTCATCTTTCATGTTCATTTTGCTCTTTCTTCGACAGAATTGTTTTAATTGACGGTCATAGTATCCAAACCGGTTCCCGTCCGACACGAGAGCAACGAGGGAAAGATCAAAGCGAAACCTTTACTTAACCTTTCGCTGAGGAAAGTGAATCAAAGAGACGCTATTGACCACCAGAACTAGTTAACCCACTTTTCAAGGCACACAGAGGAGGCCGGGAGCTGCACCGTGCCCGGGCCGCCAGAGGTGGCCAAACAACCCCCTCTGTTGGCGGACTCGCACTACTGCAACACTGAAAAATCAGGAGGAGGTTGGAGAGAAAATTCCTCCTTTTAAAGCTAAAAAGTTGAGAAGATTTTTTTTTGTTTTTTGGGGGGGGGGCATTATGATGTAAGACTATAATATTTGAAAAGACACACACACAGAGACAAATAAATGTGCAACAACAAGTCAAACCAATTCCAGGATCCTTTAGTCTTTTCTTTGTTTATGATAGATAAACTCATGGATGAAGAAGAGATTTTACTGGCGCTCAGATGCAAGATTTCATTTTGATGATCAAAGTAACTCAAAATGCAACTACAATTGAAACCGTCTCAACCGTGACATTTCTTTGTGGTTTAAAGGCCTTTAACACGTGGAATTTTGTGTTTTTAAGAAACAGAAATACAAGCAGAATGCAGTCTATATTCTAAAACTTTCTCCTTAAGGACGCTGCACACACGCTGTTATTAATGTCCTAAATGTGTTGATATTCAAGGTGAAATGTTGCATTTTCACATTTTAAAATCCTAAAACCAAACTGTGGATCACTAAAATAAACAATTTCTTCAGATTTAACAGATGTGTATAGGTGGAATGTACCAGGTAGCATAAATGATGTAAAACATTAATCAGAAATGATTCTACTTTTGTTAAGATTGTTAAACACTGATTTAAAACACACCTATATTTCTCAAGCTGCCGCCTTATTGTGTCACATGACTATAGAGGCTCAAAGAGATTCGCTCTCGGACCCCATTCAACCATGTGGAACCTTGAAAAAGTTTGTTTTAATTCAAAATCTTAACTGCACTACTTTAAGTTAACTACCTTAACACTGTTTACCAGTTACCATTCAAATCTATGAGACAGTTGTTGCTGATTCAGATTTACGCGAGTCCTCACAAAGATATTACCAAAAGATATAAAGAAGATTAATGTAAGACACAGTAAGGGTGAAATGAAGGGCTATGATATGGTGGTAAAGAGGGCGTGTGGCTTCAGCAAAGGATTATTTTATTAATTAAAACAGATCATTAGGATAGAATAGGGGTCGGGCCAGATAAGCAAGTTGCTTCTCCAGATTCCTTTTCGAAGAGCTAAGTACACAATATTATTATGATTGATGAGGAATTATGTATTATTAATGTTATTAACATTGTGCTGCTTATTAATAACATTAATATTGTAGTCAATTACTCGTTTTCTTTCTTCTCTATGTTCATATTATGATTGGTACTATCATATGGCAGCATTGTCAATTAATCCTATTATTGTATGTTTTCTTCTTTGAAATAAAGATATATACTATACCATAACATAGCATGACTAAGAAATGTGGCTTCCTGTCTTGCTTCCACTGAACACAGAGGATAATATGCTCTAAACATGAACAACATGAGAATTCAGATATTCTAGTGGACAGACAACAAAGCTGGATTGTTGTTATGGTGACCGTCAACTATAAAACTACCAAGTCTCAGGAGAATGTGGACTGGGAGTCGTGACACACGTGATTCTAACTGTCCCTCTACTGAGCATGTGCAGAAACACCTTGTTTTCAGAGAGGTAGGATTTTCCCCCCTGCTTCCGCAAAGTTTTCAGTGGCTCCGATCACTGCTGCCATGTAAACGTAAACACAAAACACTAGAAAACGTTTGTGTTTTCACTTGAAAACAAAAAGTTGCTGTTTGAGCGGGGCCTGGTTCCAGGACTCTCCCAGCTGAGCGTCACACACAAGCTGCGTGGCCTCGTGTCGCGTGATGTCAAACTTTGCCGTATTTTAACATGCCGAGCCTCGACTGTTTGGGCCGCCGTCGATGAAGTGTTGTTACGGGGGCCGACGTGGTTCCACAGGTAACTCGCAGCCTTGAAAGCACCTGGACGTGTCTGGCTCAGCTTTTGTTTGCATTTTAACCTGTGACCGCGAGCCTGGAGCGCACCGAGACGCCACAAGGGCCCAAACACATGAAAGAGGCCGGGGGCAATCTCTTGTGGCAACTCCTAACCTTTGTAACCAGTGTGTGTGTGTGTGTGTGTGTGTGTGTGTGTGTGTGTGTGTGTGTGTGTGTGGACGCAGGCCCCCACGGCAGTCTGGGTACAGGGAGACGGTAGCGGGAGCCTGAGGGGCAGACACTTGACATTTCCGGCTCATCTTTGAAAGAGGGCCTTAACCTTTCCCCACAGCTTCTTCAGACACGTTTTAGGAGGCCTCGACAATGCCTCTGTGCCCCTCCAACAAATGCGAGAAGAAAAAGATTAAGCAAAAAAAACAAACAAACCACAAGAGAAACAAAAAGAGAAAGTGGGGAAGTCAGTTGTGTCACAGTCGCAGTTTACTGTATGTGGATACAGAACCAGGTCACTGCGAAAATACAATAAATTATTGATTATATATTCACTCTATTATTATAGCCACTGTTTCCGTGGCGTCAATTCAGGTGTGTCAGCGAAAATGTGTGTGTTTGTGGAGTTTGGGTGTGGAGTGGTCTTCCTCCAGGCCTTCCCCCTTCTGCTGCTTTTCAAGTGACGGTTGAAAGTAGCTGTCTAATTTGAGCGCTCTAATTACCTGGGATTAGAGACCAGGTGCTATTAAAGCAATTAGACACACAGCACACTCCAGTGCCGAAGACCCTGTGCCCTAGCCGGCGGAGAAAACACACACACACACACACACACACACACACACACACACACACACACACACACACACACACACACACACACACACACACACACACACACACACACACACACACACACACACACACACACACACACATACACAGCTTGTGTTTTCAAGCCTTCTGAGGACATCACATTGCCTCCCATTCATTTCCCACAGTTGCTTTGCAACTCACCCGTAACTCCGAGCGACACCACCTTCACTTAACCTTCGGACATGTCTCCGCCGAGGACCGGGAGGATTTCCCTCAAAGGGAGACTTGCATCTTTCTGCCCACAAGTCCTCGGAGTGACGAGCAAACACATCCAGGCGCGCCGCCGCGGTAATTTATGCACGCACACAGTTGCCGTGCATTTCGAGGACATTCCGTCGACTCGCATTCCTTTTCCTGCAGAGTTCTTCTAAACTGAGTTACAACCATGACTCCCCTAACCTCACCTGTCTTTACCAACAAATGTAAGGAAGTTCCTCAAGGGGACTTGATATTAGGCCCCACACCGAAGACCAGTCTCCATAGTAGCAGTGTGCAAACAGATTTATGTCCCTTTAAAAGTAATTAAGATACATACATCGACTTACATTATTGTCCTGCAGAATTGTATCTAACCTTTGGCTCAGCTTAAAACCTTCAGCAAGAAATGTAAGGATGTTCCTCATAGACAATCTTGACTAATCTCTATATTAACAATCTCTAAACAGGTTTCAGGCAATAGAAATAAACACCATCGGCTTCCATTCATTTCCTACAGACTCTCTCAATCCAGTTTTAACTACAACTAGCTAACTTCTGTCTCACAAAGCGATTTTCCTCAAATGGACTTAATGTTTCTCTTCACAAGGATGACTAAATAACATATGTATATGTGCTATTTTTATTCCTTTAGTGGAGATTGCATCAACTTAAATTCAATTCCTATGGATTTGATCGTAACTCTGACTTTGTCTAACTTTAAAAGACGTCTTTCACTTGAAACGTAAGGATTTCCTGCAGACCTTGTAGAAACATTGTGCAATCAGCTTCAGGCGCACAAACTAAAAAAAACACCCAGTTCGACTTTCAATACTTTCCTGCAAACTGACAATATTCCCAGACGACGAGTCAAACAGTATTTAGTTGTTACTTTTTACCAATATACGGCAGTATATATCATCTGGAGCCACTACGTGTCACTGTGTTATAACAGAAAGAGGCCACTTATAGTCTTGTAAATACGGTAATGTGTAGCTACGCCTTGCCTAATTGTTGTCTGGGGTAAAACTGAGTCTTCACCTGAAAATGACAAATCCCCATAACGACAGTGTGTAAATAGTTGTACAAGCCGTGGATGTCCACACATGTACCTCACACACAGGTGTGAAGGAACAAAACGAACATCACACCACAAGACTTCAACTACAAGGCTTAAAAAGCAGACATGTTTGTTTCCTTTGAGCCTTTTCACAGCGGCGACTTTCAGTTTGTCCAAAACACACCTACTCCCCCAAATCGGCACCGCGGACCGCGTTACATTGCGCTTCCTCCAGATAAAGGTTTAGAAATGCATGTTGCCACTCAAGCCCTCGTATCCATCGAATATTGAACAGGCGGCGTCTCGCCTCTTACAGTCCTGGCTGCATTTCCTTAAGACACAAACACGGGGAGGGAGGAGTGAGATTTTCATGAGCGGCAAGAAATGCAGCCTGACTTATCAAACAGTTGGCTGTCTCGCCTAAAGGGAGGTGTGCACGTCCGTGTGTTTGTCTTTTATCAGCCTGTGTGAATGTCACACGGTGTGTGAGTGTGTGTGTGTGTGTGTGTGTGTAACACTGACACAGCCGTGTAGCTAGCTCGGCTCGGGGGTAGGATTAGCGGCGAACATTGCCTCGGCCCACAAACATTCCATATTAAAAAATGAAAAGGCAACCTTCATTACTATCAGTGGCACATAACCTCCCCTCTTCCTCCTCCTCTGCTACTATTATACACAGCCATAACAGCCCGGGCAGAAAAATACAAGCCACTGACAAGAGATTCCATTATTCCTGATGCCTCAGTGTCAACAACATACATCTGACGGGGCAAAGAAAGAAAAAAAGAAAAAAAAATGGTAGAAGGGAAACGGATGTTAGAGAGAAAGAAGAGGGGGGGGGGGGTTTAAGCTGACTACAATGCCTGAATGACAAGATAGGAGGGAACCTGGGAATGGAAGCGTCCAGGTCGCTCCCGCTGCAGCTGGTGTCACCACGAGGATTTTTGGTGTCAGAAATGTGATTTTTTTTTGGGAGGGTGTAATACGATGTGAGATCTGGAATCAGGGGCTGAACAATGACACCGAAAATTAGAAAACTGTCACAAGTCGACGCCGAGGCGGGAGGGGAACAACAATTCTGAAGCGAGCTGGGAGAACGTGGCCTTTACAGTGTGAATCTGCAGTAGCATGTGGACTTTTACTGTACTGGAGTGTGTTTAGAAAACTGCAGGGATCCACACTTAGCATTTTACTAACAATACACAGAGGCATATTGAGAAGTTTACACATACGAAAAAGTTTGAAATCTGCAGCGAGTCCACATTTCTAAAACTTGGAATACAAGAGTATTTAGAATGGATGGATTTATTGAATTATCAAAATGAAATGATTCAGAAACCTATGCAGTCAATATATGGCTCCCAATAGATCATTTTATTAAATGTACTTTCTGTATGTACAGAAGATTTTAGATTTTTATGTTCTTGATTAAAGCGAACTGGACCTTGAGCTCTGCCAGAGTACGTAATCCTTCTAAATACCGTACATTCAGGAATATAAATCTGGTTTTCAAAAAGCAACACTGCATTGTACCTGTTATACAATGACAATAAAGATATTCTATTATATTCTTTGTTTGGCTGGTCACACAACTTATATTGAAAAGTGACTTACATATGAACTTGGACCACTAGATGTCACTGTATGACAACAGAATGCCGCTACAGCACCACAAAAAAACCCTCCATTACTACTCTATCGAACTGACGGAGGAAACGTTGAGGCGAA
The DNA here is from genome assembly GCF_963422515.1 of Blennius ocellaris. NCBI lineage: Eukaryota > Metazoa > Chordata > Actinopteri > Blenniiformes > Blenniidae > Blennius > Blennius ocellaris. Next base: position 3,526,802 of record NC_137662.1, on the reverse strand, counting down.
ATGATGAAATGTGCGCCAGGAAACAGAAAGAATTGGGGAAGAGTTCAGAGCGCGTGAGAAACTTTTTTTTTTGGAGGATTGGAGAAAAGCAGAGTAACTGTTACTGTGCTGAAGGAAACAAAGAAGTGTCATCCTGGGCTGAAAGCAGGGGAATACACTCACAGAAGGTTCTGGAACAGTAGCTGCTGTACCAGGATTATCAACACAGCAGTTATATCGAGAAATAAATGTGACATACATTTGTTTCCCCCCTCTTCACCATGTATTTTTGGACAGATAGTGTAAAAAAAAAACCCAAGATAGTGTATATTCAGTGGTAAACGTGGATAATTGTGGGCATTAAAATATTTTCCCCTCAATTTTGTGGTCAATCTGCTTCATAAAGAACATTTCTTAAAGAAAAAAAAATGTGATTTGTGAACTATTTTGATAATAAAAAGTTCAAATAAAAGTCCTCCACTAGTTACCCAAATGAAGACGGGCGTGTGTAAACACAGCAGCAAATCACTGCACACAGTTAAAGGAGTGCAAGAACGGGAGGGGCAGGAGAAAACTGCCCTTTTGGAGTCCTCCAAAAAAAAAAAAAGACCAGAGTCAAACGTTTTAAGTGGCAGCTTTGTCTCTCACTCTGGGGCGCAATGCTTCAATGGAAACTTAACTGGCCTCAACCCAATGACATAAACCCACGACTCTGTGGAGAGGGAAGAGCCGCCATGTCGGCCCAATCTCACTTCGGAGGCTTCAAAGGAGTGTCAGACAGTGTCAGATTTGAGGAGGTGTTGAATCTCATACTCTTTAAAACTTGTAATCCGCTCAAGGAGCCTACGGCGACAAAAGAAAAGGAAAAAAGTGCGCACGTGTGCACGCACACACACACACATGCTTCAAAACTGTAGACAGTCAGATAGTCACACATACTGTACATGCTTTCACTCTCCAAATCTAAAGCACTGACAAGCACACACACACACACACACACACACACTTGAAAACACTAATACCTGTTCACATTTTAAGGAGATAGAGTTAGTGCACTTAAGTGGCCTGCCCAACCCGCTGCTGAAGCCCTGGCTGCACGGCCATCACGCCGCATTATTTAATTGCACTTTCAATCAAAACAAGCAATTCTGTTTCCATTCGGTGTCGTCGCCTCGTGTCATCTTAGCCATGAAATTAATGCTTTCGGATTTCAAACGCCGCCGACACGAGAGCGGGGTTGGGGAGGGCGCAAAGTCCAATCAAAAGTTCAATTATGTAAATGGAGATGTGGAGTGGATGGAACAATGCAGGGACAAGGGGGAGGAGCGGGGGGGGGCCGGAACGGCAGAGGGGAGCGAATGTAGCGTGAAAAATAATACACATTAACATACAAAGGAAATATCGCATTACTGCTGTAATCACGGCGAAGGGGGGGTGGGGGCCTTTCCAAAGAGGGTCGTGAGAGAAAGTGTGAGTGCATGTAAGTGTGACTGTTTAGTGAAGTCAGGCTTCATTTCTATGTGTCAGCAGGTGGAGACTTAGAACGTTTTAAATCCTTTATTATTACTCCAGATGTATAAAACTTCACACAATGACTACAAAAAAAATGTACCATAAAGGAAGTCTGAGATCCTTTTACAGCTGATATTATCAGTTATTATGAAATATTACAGCTTTTATTGTCACCTAATGCACCATATAATTATTGGTATCATATGAAATATTTCTCATTCACTGGTGGTCAGTTATGTTAAAAAGGCTGATGTAAAAACATTGATTAATGCTGTGTTTTATCTGTGTGACATGATTTTAGTTCATCTGAGTTCATTCCCGTTTACGTGAAGGTTTATGAGCGCCAATAATATGATCCTATTCAGCCGGTGGATCAATCCCATAATGCTTTGCGTGTGGCCGTTCGCGTCTCATGCACCTGATCTCTCTCCTACTGATTTGCGTGCTTGTTGAATCAAACTTCTAAAGTTCTTTTTGAAGCGACACTCAAAAATTCTTCTTCAGACTCTGATCAAAACACTAAAACATCACGTCATGCCCGGCAAACAAACCCGTGTGCCGTTTCCACGGACTCTGATAATCATAAACGGTGGAATAGGACGGAAAATACATTTTTTATTTTCAATTTTCACCCTTAAAAAGCTTTTTTCGCCAAAATCAGCCTCACATGCATGTCTAATAACATCTCCTGAATTAATTACCGAGTCGTGACGAGCCAAATAAAATGAAGACCTCTTCTGTTTGGCTGTCGCTGTTCTGACCAATCAGACGCTGCGATGACTTCACCTGCTTTTTCTCTTGAATCAGGTTTAGAAGCATCAAAGTGTTTATGTAACGGTTTCAAATAAGACTTAATAAAGTCCGATTATTGAAAATTATCAAAAAAAAGTACATCATATTTGTGGTTTTTACTTCGTTGAGCCAAGGTTACCACCGTCGATGTACCTGGTCGATGTACCTGGTCGGTGAGCTCTGATTGGCTCCAGGCTGCCAGTTTCCCAGGCCGGTGCTGGATTAGAAAAAGTGCAATCATCTGATTTCATTAGGCAAATACTTGCTCCACAGAAGTGTTTGAATGACTTGCTTATAACAATCTAATGGGACAAAATTTTAAAAAATCCAAAAACTGCTTCAGCTCATTTTTGTTTATCGTTTCAACAAATCCTGTGGAATTGAATTAGTGTCAAGTCGTCTTGTATTATGACATCATTATTACATGCATGAAGCTGAGCTGCTTTTACATGAAACACTTCATTGACCTTGAGGTGATCGGTGACCCGTCAGCACTGGTAGTGCCGTTTAAGTTCCTGTCCACCAGACTTCCTCTCTTGATGAACTAATGCCGTGAGATTAAAGTTTCAAACACAATTTCAATGACAAAATGTCGTGCAGCTGGAGCAGCCGTGAGGAATTACAACTCAACCTGTATATTCATCATTTAAAAAGTAAAGAAACTCATATTTCAAGTTCTTTTCCACATTTTATTGGAGAAAAAAAATACAAAACAAGCTTTTTGTCAGGTTTTGTTTTGATCATTACAACAGTAATCGCTTAATCCCTCATCTCGATAACCTGAGAGCTTCCAGAGAGGCTGCATTCATGAACCTGCGGCTTTTAAGTGGCTGTAAAGCACCTCGCCAGACGATATTGGCCTGTCTGTTCCACATTTCCTAAACCAATCTTCATAGCGCCGCTTTGTGCAATATCACAAAGTCAAAAAAATATGTAAATACATTCATCACGATGGTGACGACGGGGGGGGGGGGTTTGCAACTGATTCACTTCGAAGCAGATACGCTTCCCATCTCGCAGTCTACTCGCAGGCCAAGACTGAGGGCCTTTCGGCAGTTGGCTACCGAGATGTAAAATGCAAAAATCGGGAAAAAAGCGGTTTCCTTTTCCAGAACCATTTCGCTTCCAAGGCCTATTTTGCTCCAAAGGCATAACCATGCAAAGCAGGAAAAAAAAAAGAGGAAAAAAAGAGGAAAAAAAAGGCAGAACAGGAAAGGACAGACAGGGCTTTGAAATTGAAATAAAAACCATTGAGTGAGGGGAGAAAACATGATGGAATAACAGTTTGGAGGAGACGGCAGACAAAGGAGTGCCTGTGCCAGCTTGCAGTGTTGCCCACCCGCCCGCTTGCTTGCCTAACGTGTAACACAGGGGCATAATGCGGTGTAAGCGCTGGCTTTAGCTTGTCATGGAAACGGCAGTAGCATTACCCACACTCACGCCTCTGCAAATTAGCTTTGGCTGGGGGGGGAGAGAGACACGCAGGGAGGGTAGGCTGGAGATTGATTGTGTGTGTGTGTGTGTGTGCGCCGTGAGGATGGCATGTGGTGGGGATTGACGGCGGAGGAAGCCGCGATGCAGCGAGGGACAAAACAAGACAACATCACCCAGGGTAAGAAAAAAACAAAAAACACGTCCCCCGGCTCCCTTTTTTTTTTTGGAGTCCTCCTCCATCTGCTCCCTCCTGTGGGCTGCACTGATCTAATAGGAGATTCGGCAAACTCCTCCTGGGCCAATTCCTTCTCCTCCTCCCCATCCACCGTTCCCAACGTCGCATCTCTCGCTGCCTCCGACTAAATTACATCTTCACCGGCTCACAGTGAGACTTCAAAAGCCCGTTTTAGCCGCTCGCCTTCAACAATCTGCACAGATCCAAGGTTCAATTGGAGCTTTGTTGGCATGAGAAGACTTAACGTCTCTTCCCGAGGTCCTCGAGCAACACTCGCCACCAAATCCACCATTTTCAAAAGTATCTGCGTGCAAACCAAGAATATAGACGGCGAGCTCTCCGACGCCGATCACAGACTCGGGATACATTTTCGCGACAACGTTTCAAGCGAAAACGATTTTGCGTTTTTCCATTTCAGGAAAGTGACATGGCAACATTTTGAACACGCTGTCCGTTTCCACGGAAACGGCAGAAACACTGAAAACCATGTCGTTTTCATGACCGCAAAGAAGACCATTCTTCATTAGAATAAAAAGCCATATGATACCATACTAAATATATATATGGACATATACCAGATAAATGAAACATATATAAAATATCAACTAGAAATATTATGTAACACGACATTATACAGGATTTATTTTCTACAAAAAAAAAAGTGGAAATCTCATCCGTGAGGCTCAATCTCCCTTTGATCTGGACAGATCTTGATTTTGTGCATTTTTTTAGAGCGAAATAATGACATCCAATAAAAGCTGATGCGTATCTCCTTGTTGTTGTATTTTAGAAAGAATCTAAAGTCCACCCACTACTTGACTCTTACCTCCACCTCCTCATCCTCCTCAGATAAATAAATAAGCTTTGGCAGACGGAAGAGAAGGAGGAAGAAAGGGAGAGGAGGGGCTGCTCTTATAAATCTATACCGTATTAATCTCCTTTAACTGCCATCTTCAACAAACAAATTAGAGGTGCAATGGATTCAGAGATCGGCGCTGCTGATAACGCATACATTTATCAATTAATCTGAGCCGGGGCAGGGAAAACTCATTAAGGAGGCCACTTTAGGAATTACGTTCGGCAGGTAAAGAGGCTGTGTGAGTGTGTGTGTGAGTGAGTGTGTGTGTGTGTGTGGTGGTGGGGGGGTCTTTAATGCAGCAATAGCTCAACCCCCGCACCACAGACTGCCATTGTCCAGCCCAGCGTGGGCTCCAGAGTGATGAGAGGGGTGATAGCACAGCCAATTAAAATGAACATAATTACAAAGTCACCCCTTTGACTCCTGATCAGAATACACACGCATCAACACACACATGCTCAGGGAGGAAAGGGTGTGGCTGGAGAGGAGGGGGAAACGCTACAGAGGCGGTGAGGAAGGGGGGGGGGGACGCTACTTCACGTCAACGTGGCAAAAACAAATGCCTTTACTGAGACAGGAAACAAACTTTGTGGCATGAGACATCCAAACTAAATAACAGCAGAGCTTCAAGGGAACACTTTCATCAGATTTTAAGCCGGAATGTGAGCGTAAGGCCAGCCCAGGGTTGCCAGGTCCGAGTCGAAGACTCACAAAAAAACCAGCCCAACGTCACGACGACACCAACCAAAAGCTTTGGAATTGTTCACACAAGCAACATCGTCATTCATGTCCACCGTTCACCGAGTTCCAGTGTGTCCAAGCCCAGTGTGGACAGTTCTTCCATTTTGCAAGGAAAACAAGAGGACCTGGCAACCGTAGCACATTGGTACAGTTGGAAACAGGAGTTGTTGCTAGTGGGGGGAGTTGTCCATGTTCCCCCTGTGGCTGTGTGCATGTACTTCAGCTCCCTCCGTTCCTCTCAGGTCAGGCGAAGCCTTTCCAACGCCCCAAAACAAACCACAACTGGGTCATTACTGATCTGGAGGTGATGCTTCACAACAGACGAACATAAACTGTGTTTCTCTTGAGACTTCAGTCTCCGATCATTGTATTTATGTCACATAATGTGCAGTTCAAATTCATTCAGTCATCTTATAAGCTATTGGATCAAAAGTAGCACATGTGAGCTCTTTGGCTTGAGTTAATAAGTCCAGAGTAAACGTGAGCAAACTGCACAACAGAGAAGTGATTATGAGACCACTGAATCGGGTATCTAGGAAACAGAACCTTGCAGTGGTTCCAGAAAGGCTCGTTCGGAGCGCTCCACCACGACGACAGGACGTGCTGGTTCCAACGCGGTGCAGACATCAAGCTGAAGGAATGCCGGCGCTCGGTGATCTTGGAGTGAGGGTGAGAAATCCCACTTAGTATTTCCTGCAGCACATAAAAGTGCACACCTGCATACCTTAACAGTCCAAAAGAGGGCTGAGTGGGGGCTGCTGGGGGGGCTTTATAAAGAGGCAATTAGAGCCTTATCACTTGGGCACTCGCTCTCCTCCCTTCAAACGCAGGCGGCGGCAGTGCGCGTGCGTGTGCACGCACTCACACTCCCAACACGTGCACACAATTTGAAAACACGAATCACTGCGTAATTCATAAGATCCTTCCGAGGTCTCTTTTAAACGACTGAGAACGGTTGGTTTAATTCAATTAAAATGTAGTAAGGGCCACTTAAGAGACGACGGGAGGAAGGTTCGGCATGACTAAGGCAGTGCGGTTTTTCAAGAATGTGCGGGGGGTCTGAGACCCTCTGGAAGTCCAGGGAGGTTTTTTTTTTTTTTTTCTTTTTCTTTTTTTTCAAGTGCACGGGCTTCTGTCGTCCTCACCCAAAGCCCCCTTAAACCTCACCCCAAAACCCTGGATCCTTCTGGGCTTAAGCCCACACACACCTGGAGGACTGGGGCAGATTAAGACCAGATTAAGATAAAGTTACCCCTTCTTCGGCCGCCGTGTCATTCAAACCCTCGGCCTCTACGGCCACTGGATAGAAGGACACACAAGACAAAAAAAAAAAAAAGGGTTCGGTTCATTCACGTCGACGCACACACAGGCACGCACACACAAAGGACTTTCTGGTCATCCTCATAAGCCCTATTAGCCCGCCATAGAGCCTCTCATAGCAGACATCAATCATGGAGGGATTAGTCAATTCCCTCTCTAAATGAGTGGCGAGGGAAACTTCCCTTCAACTCCAAAGCAGGTCTCTTTCTTTCAGAGATTACACAGCGATTTGTTTTCATTTTGCTCCATCTTCATGGTTTTCTGTTTGACTTGCTTTTCATTTCTCCCTCGCTTGCTCGCCGTCTCCCTCGTTCTCTCCTGCTTGCAGCTTGTGAGGTAATCCTTGGCAGATAAAACTAAGGAGGACTTACCAAAGGCAGATTACAAGCGGCGCTTTGCGGAAGGCCCTTTTACACCAGTCGGCGCGGGTATTGAGGAGAGTGAGCTCTTCGCAGTGCTTAACTTGTGAACTCGACGTGCACCCAACAGAGGAAGAGGTGGAAAAATGATAGCCGCATTACAGTAACTGGATCAAAATACATCCCCTCACAACACACACAAGAAAGCGCGTTACTACACACAACACACGCGGGCGCTGCTGCCTTTTCACAGCAACCGTGTATAAAATTGAAAATGTAACAGCGGCTGAGTACGATGATATATTTTTTTTTTTTACACCTAGGATGATTATTCATGGCGACGCCAACTGTCTGTTGAGACGACGGTGTCGGGTCGGGTTCAGGTCCGTCAGCTGATGAGATCACAAACCGATGACGGTCACAGAACACACAGTTATACTATAACACCCCCTGTTTTCCATCCAGGTCACCTCGTGCACTCGCGGGGCCGAGGCATTAGTTGGCGAGGTGTGCACCAGCCAGTGATCCTTTTCTTCAACTGCATCACGTCTACCTCAGGTGGGGTGAATCTCATTGCACAGCAAACGAAATCTTCATAAAAACAGTTCACAAAAAGTATTTTTAAGTAGGAATGTCAGGTGTGCAAAGGGAAAATGACACAGACTCAAAAGGTCAACCTGTCTAAGTGTACTAACTTTGATATCATTTTGTTTCTCGTTCCAATAATTGCTATATATTATTGAAAATGTGAGATTTCACATAATGAAAATCATTTTTCATCAAAACAAATGTCAAAGGAAGTCGGCATGCTGGGCAAAATAATCCTCCTGAAACCTAGAATTGATCTAAATAGAGAATTATTCCAGCAGATTTTGTTTTTAAAGTGTATATTATGAGGGGTCAATGGCATATGACTGTTTACCCATACCGACTTAAAAGGGCCACGTTGAGAACGCTAAGTAATACATCTGTTGTACATTGGATGGCAGCGTTGAGTCGCTTTATCAGCCTGGCTTCTCGTCTGACAGTTCTTCTTGGTTGGGAGCTGGAATCTTCCAGATTCGGTGCTTAAATAATGTATATTTGATTTGCATAGACTGAATAGTAGCCAAAAGCATGAGCTATTGTGGTTTATTACTGGTCTTCTAGCTGCTTCTGTCAGCACACAATGCACCATCTGGTGGTGTGAATTTGTATTGCAGGACCACACAGGTCAGGGGTGGTTAAACCAGCAACACTCCACTGATTTGTCTCTGAGATTTGTTTCATTCAGCTGTTTCAGTATGGATACTTCAGTTTACATTAAATATATATGTTTCACATTGCATCCTTAAGAAATCAACGAAACGACCTGAAGTTGAAATTAATCTTTTTTTTTTTTTTTATATATATTTGAGTGGACTTCCAAATGTTCAAAAAGTATTTATGGAAAAGTTGAAAGTGTGCTTTGTGAATCAAAATCACCAGGTATCCCAGCTCAGGTGGACCCCTGCACACACGACTTGATCCCAACGGCCCCTCTTCGGAGGGAGGGCTCCCCCAGGTGAGACGGGTGGGCACTCGCTAACGTCTTCTACATTTCCCAATAAGCTGATGACAGCGATGCCCTGCGGCTGGAAACAACAACAGGAAGCCCCACTGATTGGACCTGGGCGGCATGAGAGAAGAAACCGGGTCCCCTCTCTCCCACAAGATCCAATGACAGACCAGTGGGAGACTGTGAACCAGGGCTGGGGAGGGGTCCTCGCTGGGAGAAGGCAGACATTGAGAGGTAATGATTTAGCCTTGCTCCTCACAAGGATTATTCTCCTAATATTACACAGCTTATGGAAAGGCCAACGTGGCCAAGGGAGCCACTGAGGCTTCAATGCTTTGGTCTCAGAAATGGACCGCTATGCCCATTTCTCCAGAAATACTGATGCCAAGTTCTGAAATTTAAGACCCGACTCCCTCCTCTGATCCTTTTCCTCAGACCCAACAGTGTGGACGGGCTGCAGAGATCACCGAGACATTTGATTTTACTCAGAACGATTAACCTTAATCAAGCACGTTCCAACATTTTCTAACCTCTGCTGAACTTAAAAGGAAAAGTAATGGATGGTGAATGGACTTTCTGCATTTTCTAATGGATCAGCAGGCCTTTACACGATCAGGCCTGGTTTGAAATTTTTCAAATTTAAAACCACACATTGGGGGTTGATGGTTTTGAACAGGGACCCACAGTACGATTGGCACCAGTGAACTTAAAGTTCTACTAATTATCAAGCTGTGTGAGCTCTTTCTGGTGTACATTTCTTTTTCTAAATTCTTTATTTGAATAGATATATCAAGAAAATAGCTGTGAAAACACAATCAAAACAGGTAAAACTGAGAATTCATATATGAAATAAGGCTCATCTTTTCTGTAAATGACACAGTAGATTAGACCGTGTATGAATTGTTTGAGTTTAATTCTCATTTGAATCTTCTGATTCAAGCATATCTAAATGAACTTGGCTGGACTGTCGTGATCAACTGGGTTTCAATGAGAAAACTGCTTCATTTTAGTGCGTATAGTCGAACCACTCACAGGGGATGATCAAACATAAATAGAAACCCTAAATATAAAATACATTTTCTTTTAATATATGACCATGTTTAATTTTGGTTCAGCTTTATTTAACAGCTGTATACTTGTTATCTCAGCACTGGTATCTGCAGCTGCGTGCAAAGCAGAACGGCTTCAATCAGACCAACGGCTTGTAAATAGTAATAATCCCACTTCCTTTTTAGTGGAAAAGCTTCCCGTAGATCTCTCTACCCCTCACTTTCTCTACGTCCTACATCGGAGACTCTTTGTGCGAAGGTATGTCAAACTTATCAGAGGAGATGAAATAACTTCGGAGTGGATGTAACGATAACGAGACGGGAGACCCTGGACCGGGGCAGAGATCAGAAGACAAGAGATGACTGTCCTTGTCTCCTGGGCTCCCCTCTGTCCTCCAAAAAGCATCCCTCAGTCGTCGCCGTAACCTCCGGAACACTCCGCAGCACGGTTGCGGTCCTCTCCTGCCGCCAACCTCGCCGAAAGCTAATTAAGAAATATCGCAGCCTTCTGCGAACTCAATTAAATAATGTTAATTTATTCTAATTTCAATTTGGAGGTAGTCTGAACTGACGGAGGGGCTGCGAAAACAAAGTCTGGGAGAAGGAGGAGAGCTCTGGCCTCTACCTCCCCCCCCGGCGCAGGAGCTCTCACAACCTGCACAACTCCATTTAATTTCAAGCCTTTGATTAACACCAGTAATCACAGAAGCCCTTCAGATGAAGGGGAGAAGAAAACACACCTCTGCTGTTGGTTCACTGGAACCAGCGAGTGTGTGCCAAAAACAAGAGAAGTGGAAGAAGCCAGACTAGTTATCAACACGTCTTTATTTCTCTTTACTATCAGCAGTTATAGTATTAGTAACACTGCTTCTGGAGGTAAATTTGGCAAATTACTTTTGTTGCAACTAACCCTAACCCAAACAGCTTCTCTCGGCGCTGCATTTTGTTATTATTTCACTAAACTCCGGTTTCCTGGAGGAGCTTTGCCTCATTAAACCTGAACTCAGGTTGGCAACCTTTACTATGTTGTTGCTTCTTCACATCCATTCATCATTTCCCCCCCCCCACTTCACCCAGTTCAGTGGCGTTTGTCCCAGTGCCAGGTAATGGCTGGAGGCCGGTCGCCACTTCATCACCGGGGAAACACGGGACATAGACACACACGACTAACCTGGACTGTGTGAGCCGGACAAAGCCCAGACATGCACTGAGCAAACTTCACACACTTCTTGATACGAGCCCAGGATGAGGAGCTTCCTCCCACTGACGTCCACATTATAGAGCATTTTCACTGTGAGCACCATTAAGACCAGTCTCATTGAGAAAGTCAGATGAAAATGACACTGAGGTTACTTTACATGCACAAGTACAATAAAGCAACTATATTACCTTCTTAAGAAATATAATTGTATAATAATGACAATAACAAATGACAATTAACACATAATTTCTGTCCATTTAGTGAATATTGCACAGCTGTTAACGGCTCAGGGATGTATTGTATAGTCAGAATATCCACATTCAGACAGCTTCACAGTCAAAATAGCTCTTTTCCACTAAACATCGGGACAATATACACGTTCTTTGTTTCAAACTTTTCTCTTGCAGATATCTGCGAGCTGCCAACTTTTCTTCATATGAAAATAAGGCAAATAATTCATGAAGCGGAAACCTGGATAAAAAATCCAAAGATCAGCGCATGTAAGTGTAGAGCAGTTGTGACTGTGGAATAGAGATGGAGATGAAGCACAGGGAGGAGCGGGATCACTGAATTACTTGGGGGGGGGGAAGAGATGGACTGAATCAGACCAGACCAAAGCTCACAGCCCGCCCAACAAGAAGCCCCTCTGTTCATTTAAATTAATCCCACACCCAACATTTTCATCCCTCCAAGCTTCTTCACAGAAGCTGAACTTCAAAATTGTCATATCGGGGAAGATCTATATCTCCGAGACAGGACGGCTAACAGGATGTACAGACATGGGAGATGTGAGGAAACATTGAAAAAAAAACTTGAGAGAGAAATCTCGGTTACTGAGAAATAAAGGGCCAAACTTAAATTGCTTTATGTGATGACAGTGATATTTATGAGGACATAATGGTGGACGACAGCGGTATGCAGAAGCAGTGTTTCAGAAAAGTTGGGTTATCCACCCCCGTTTCCGTGGCGACGGAGTCAAGAGTGTTGAGAGTCGTTTTCAAAAAGTTGCATTTTTAGTGTGCTCCTATAGGAACTACTTCTATAAGGGATGAAAGTGACCTTGGTTCAGGACACTGATCAACAATCTGTAAGAAGACTGTACTTGTGCTCATGGACACATTATGGGATGGGCTCCGTGCTTTGAATTCCTTTGGACAGAGATCATGGCGGTCATGGTCTCCATATCAAGAGAGGCCATGAAATCGTACTGTTTCATGCCATCTTGACCAACTTCAATCTGACCTTTTCGGCCTGGAGAGGTGAACAGGACAACTCTGGATGTGTGAGAACATTACCCTCTCTATTGGTCAGGTCACGTCTACAGTTTAGAACAAGAGGAGGTGACGATCAGTATCACATTCTGGTGAAGGCCTCATTTGATCAATGAATGCAGAGCAGGTATGCAGGCTTCAATCTGCTGCAGGTCCTACACTTTTCATTGGTAAAAGCATAAATATTCATAATTGTACTTTAAGGCCCAGATGTGTGATTGTCAGCTTGTTCTGGGAGTTATTGTGCTCCTTTGCATGTCCTTGTGTTGTTCTACTCATCTTCCCATTATAGAAAACAAAACAGGGGGCCTCTCAAAGCTCTATAGGTGCTGCCGGTTATATATTTACTTTCCCCCGCACTGACCCTGCGTGCTCAATTTGCTTCACTCTGCTCTCCTGGGTCCTTCCATTCGTTTGTATATTTGAGAATTGCCGTGGATTGCTGGTGCTGAACGTGTGTTCCCCTGGCGTGAATCCAGCATCGCTGAGCTCTTGTTAAAGCTTTATGTAAATCCAATTTATATGTATAATATCTGTGTACATAGCAAGTGTGCGCCCACCATATGTCCTGTAGATGTCCTGATTTTCCACAAGCTGCCACTGAAGTGGGAGGCTTTAATGCAACGTTAGGGAGGATGAAAACTTCGTCCAAGTTTAAAGCTCAATCTGCTCGAGCGAAACCAAGCGTACTAATGACAAGAGAGTTTAGCTGAAATTTGACACAAGTCTTCATTTTGCTGTATAAATAAGGATCTTGAAGTCAAAAGGATTCTCATTCATTCATCCTTGCACAACCAGTGTGCATTCCTCATATGAAGTTCTTAACATTTCTTCAATTCCTGTACAAAAATGACCCATAATTGTTTACCAGTCGTGACGACAACCGGTAACTTGACAGTTGTATAGTAGAGTCACCATAATACCAATCCTGCTTCGTTGACTGTCCATGCTAATGTCAAATGTGTGGTTTCACACACATTTTCACGTTGAGTAAATGGAGCCTAAATCATGACGAATGACAAGTCTGCTTTAATTCTCTCATATATTTACATCAACACTGATTTCTTTTGTCCATTTCGCCTCAGAAACCAAATCTTGTCATAATAATTAATGCAGAGGTTTGCTGTGGCATCATATTGAATCATTGTACATTTTGTTGTAAATAATATCAGATTGTATAACAATAGTGCTAAATAGTGAATGAAGTGAAATATTCATTTATTCAGACACATTTTCAATCCATAAATCATGAAATGTGTGCAAATTTGTTGATTTCTTTTCTCAGGTTTATTTTATTATCATACAGTAAGATACACCTGGAAGATACATTGTTACAATGCCTTATAACAATGTATATTTTACACTATTTTTGACTTTTAATAGTTTTAAAAATGGACCCTTGAAATGCCCTTCAAAAAGTGCCGGTGGTCCAAATGTTCCACTCTCAAAATCTTCTCGTAAAGGTTTAAAGCTTCACAATATACCGAGTATAACAAACCAAATGGAGCATCTGCAGCGTGTTCCATGGCTGCATTCAAATGTGTAAATGAGACACAAGACATGCAAATCTCTTCGGGTTAGATTTCATTTAACAAAAGGAGGCCTGTGAGACGTTTCAAAGCCTCCGGGGCAGGTTGGAAATGTATCACTGAATAGGTGGGCTTTCAATATATCAATTTCCATTCACATTTTGAGATTAAAAAGTTGTCCCGCGTGTTTATCTCGGACCTACACACCAGTTTGGTCCTATGAATAACCGGTGAAAATACATATAAATGGAACACCCGCACCTTGAACGAGCCTGGTAGAGGTTAGCTGCGCGCGGTGGAGGGAGGTTGCGGCAGCCTCGGTGCATATTCACTGAACTGAGCCTGGGGCGGACGAGCAAACTATGAGAAAGGGATGCGTGCATGCGTGCCGGGCTCCGGCGCGCATTTACACTCCGTCCACGTTCACAGTGTGGGGATGCGGTGGTTTCGACTTGGCCTCTCATAGTGGGAATGTCTCCTCTTAATCCTCTCTGACTTCATACATTCAAAGGTCATCTCGCAGCCCGCGTGTAGGCTGGGGCAGTGCGCGCGTGTGTGTGTGCGTGTGTGTGTGTGTGTGTGTGTGTGTGTGTGTGTGTGTGTGTGTGTGTGTGTGTGTGTGTGTGTGTGTGTGTGTGTGTGTGTGTGTGTGTGTGTGTGTGTGTGTGTGTGTGTGTGTGTGTGTGTGTGTGTGTGTGCGTGCGTGCGTGTGTGTGTGTGACAGCACTCGGTGTGAATAAGAAAGAGAAACCTATTCACACCAACTGTATATGTCAACAAACCCTGTAGGCCTATATTCTTGTTTACTGTGAACGTCCCATCTCTCTCTCTCTCTCTCTCTCTCTCTCTCTCTCGACCCCCCCCCCCCCCCAATCCCTGACTGTCCTCTACCCTTCACTATCTCCCACGTATCCTCCTCCACTGCATCCCCCTTCTCTTCAATCTTCACTCACAATTCGGTCTCGCCGTCCCTCCCTCCCTCCCTCCCTCCCTCCCTCTCTCCCTCTCTCCCTCTCTCCCCACCCCGAGCTCCAGAGGCAGGGGCATCTCCCGGCGAAGTGTGGCCCACCACAGGCCACTGGCTTTGGGTAATTAAAGTGGTTTAGGCCCCCTCACCCACGGTCACAGGCAACTGCAGCTGGGCGATAAAGGCACTGTGCCATAATTACATGGACGGCCAGCATCACCGCCCAGCTACACTAAAACAGTCAGCTCGCCAGCTGCAAGTAGTGTGTGCGAGTGTGTGTGTGTGTGTGTGTGTGTAAGTAACTGTACTGTGTTTGCATGTGTGTGTGGGCACAGGGGGTCAACACCCCCATGTGATCGCTCTGCTGTAGTTAAGCCCCCTGTGTTTAAGCCCCACGCAGGCTCATTGAGCCCCTCCACAGATCCAACCCAACACACACCCTATGTGCGCGCACAAATTTAACCCCCGCCCGTCCCCTCAGCCCCCAGCCAATCATTCCCCACCAGTGGTCTGGCTCCTGCCGCGAGTGTGTGTGACCATCAGCCATTTAATTAGACCCAGCCGTGATTTTGGCTAATTTAAATAAATAAATAAACATACCAAAACACCCCAATAAACAAATACCTGTATTCAAATGAGGAGCCAGGGGAGTCTCGTGAGCATAAAGAATGGGCCAGGAGATGGGACTGTGCAGGCGGAAAGGAAGCTAATGTAAGGGCGAGTGGATGCGGACACACTGCCGCACACACGCGTGCATACGAGACGCTTCAGCTCACTCACTTATAATAAGACACGCAGCCCGGGATGAACACACTGAGGCCGAGATCTGAGGGGGGGGGGGGGCTGCTGGTTCACGCTTTCAATATGTGCTGGAGAAATCATAGAAACTCAAACAGATCAAACTTTAAAATGAGAAACCCTTCACTGGATCAGTGTTTTGGTTGATTTACTAACAGATGTGCTTGAAATTATTTCCCAAAGAGCTGAAGGAGCTCTTAAAAGCCACTTTGATTTAGGGATTGATACTCAAATCCAATTCTTTTTTTTTTTTTTTTTTTACATTTTCTACCTTTGCCTCTTTTTATCCATCTCAGCACAGGTGGCTGCTCTGATCTCCATCTGAACACTGTTCAAACATTTGACATTTCCATGCTGTTTAAAAGCTGCAGATACAATAAAGCCTCCTATACTCTTCCGCGGAGACATTTAAAGAGAGGCGGTGTGTCCTCCACTCAGGCGAAGCTCTGCTTACCTTCGGGGACGATGAGGCCAGCTCTCTCCCCATCACCGCTGCCACCGGGCCGGGCCCCAGGGGCGGCGCTCGCTCCCTGTCGGGGCCCCGGTGGGGTTTGGAGGGTGGCGTGCTGGGGCCGGGGCTGCCGCTCGGGGGCGGGGGCGCTCGCCTCTTCTGACTGCTGCCCACATCCGGAGCAGGGCTGCCGCCGGGGCTCGACGCCTTCGGCTCGTAGAACGGATTGGATCTGTGCATGAATGAGGGAGAGCAGCACGAACTATAATTTAACCCTGGGTTCTTGATCGCAAACATGTCGTCAGTTATTGTGCAAGTCACAGGAAGAACTGCAGGAGTCCCTACACGTGGTGATTGGTCTGAATAAGTGATAGGCAGGTGTGTAATGAGCGAGTATCAGATTGTAAATCACAGTTTGGCAAATGTACGAAGCATTTAAAAAAATGTAAAAAAAATGGCCAGGAATGATCAAGATTATCAAGTGGATTAAAGGTCTTCTCTGGCTTCAGGTACCCAGTAATTAATTAAAACAGGAGCCAAGGAAAGTTTGGTGGAGCAACAATGAGCAGCAGTTTGTGGAGGACGCAGGTGCAGCGAGGTCAGCCCTGTGTGACCTCATATCCTCGCTGGTCGAGGAGGAACACTGACAGACGAGGCCCAAGACCAACACACACACACACACACACACACACACACACACACACACACACACACACACACACACACACACACACACACACACACACCGGGAAAGGGGGGCTGGCATTGAGACATTCACTCAACATGTAACATGCAATCCTAAACAAACAAGAACTGGATGAAGAGGGTGGAGGGGGGAGAGAGAAAACTGAGGGGGTCGTCTCAAAGAGAAGGTTGCTCTCACTGGAAGACATCGGGGGGGGGGGGGGGGGGGGGGGGGGGTCACAGCCTATTGAGCGGCTCTTGCAAACCAGCATTGGCTAAAAAGACAGGTGAAAGGACTCCAGTCAAAACACGGCGCTGCCCTCTTGAACTTTCTATTCTGCAGTGCGCCGCTCCTGGTGTGAGAGACTGAGGGACGGAGACGCAGCGGTCAATAACCCGTCTCTCTCTGGACCTAAACAGACGGATATCCGTGTGACAGACTCACTCAACAGCCCCGACCCAAGTACAGGGTCACATCGACAAGTCGGCCGCGGCCACACTTCACTGGGACCAGTCCTGCACACGATCTCCATTTTCTTTAATCATGTTGATACATGAAATCTAGCGGTGCAAAATTCCTCTGACTTTTAAAGAAATGCACACTTTTTCCACGGTCCTGCTTCACTTAGAGTAAAAGCTGAATGAAAAAGACATGAAGGAGGACGTGTAATAACGGAGGGCTTTAAACTGAAGTTTTCTCGCCACCCGAAAAGAGCTACAGTGACGCTATTAAGAGGAAAGATGGCAGGAGGAAGAAAATCAAGATGCAAAGAGCTGAGGGAGGAAGTTAATGAAGAGGGAAAGTTCAGGGCAACAAGTTGATGGAAGGGTGGGAGGGGGAGGAGGGAGAGCGAGAATGGGGGAGGAGGGAAGGAGACAAGGTTAAAGAATGCAGTAAAACAACAGGGCCCTTGTTTCTGTTGAAAGAGCTGCCTCGTCACTTTACCCTGTGTCTGCGGGGCAATGGGGGGGGGGGGGTCTGAGGCAACAAGTGCCCCTCTCTATAAGGAGACTCCAGCCTGGGCCGTCTGGAGGCGGACCAGTAACGAGAGGAGAAACCATGTTTGCCAGGTAAACGCGGCTCCCTGCGAGCTTTTATTTTGAAGAGTCGGTGAAGCAAATCTTACTCGTCCAGCTCTTCCTCCTCGGTGGGCGCGGCGGTGTCGGCGTACAGGTACTTGCTCATGTCCACGGGCCGGACCCCCTTCCTCTGACGGGGCTTGGGGGGCTCCGGCTGGGAGTCCGGGTCCTGGTCGGGCTCCTCGAAGGGGTTCCCCGGGGACGCCCCCGGTTCCTCCGGCTCGTCGAAGGGATTGGAGGAGTCTTCGCAGAAGGAGTCGTCATCGACGCGCTGCCGTGGGGCCGGCTGAGGGGGGGGCCCTGTTCAATAGAGGAGACACGGTCATGGTCAGGTGGTGCAGGTCCAGTGAGGGCCGGTTTGTCTCCAAATCCTTCAATGTCACTTAAAATGATAAGTACGAGTAGAACCTCATGACTCTACTCATGTAGTCCATTCATAAACTCTTTAGGAGTTTTGTCTTATGACAGTATAACACCTTAAAGGGTAATCTAACTTTTTCATGTCTTCTCGAATAAACTAAAAACAGGAATTTATTTTTCTGTAAACAGACCCAATTGTCTTTATAGATGCTGAAAATCAGATTTTTTAAAAACATCCGGGGCAAACATGGACTGTCTAGAATGAAACGAGACGTTAAACTGGATTTGCAGTGTTTGAGCTCCAGCTGGATTTTTGTTTAAGACCTGACCAGGTCTCTTCACAACATCCCTGACTTTTATATTCAGATGCATTAACCCAGAACTTCATTCCACAATAGACTTACTTCTCTTTAAACTGCAGTTGAATTCTGAAAACCAGGCCTGAATCCTGTCAGCTCCAGACTAACTCTTTTACACCTCACCAGCTCACCAGGACCCTTTTTAATAGATTTGTTATCTAGATGCAGACTCAAATAATCAAACATGGAATTCTTTTATTTGAATTTGACTGTTAAATCAAGACTCAGACTCTTGAGGTACACATGGACTCTTTTCTAACTTCATTTTTTTAAACGGAATCCTTTTAAACATGTTAATTCTAATAACAAGTGCTCGCCCACGTGTGTCAGCATGTTTAATGAATGTTGAATAACCGCCTACTACATTCGATTTCATACTTTTGTTGATTTGGTATTTAAATGGCATTGGTTGTTTTTTTTCAACAAATGCTGAATTGGTGATTATATTAACTGGATTCATGTTGTGTCAAAGCAACAATTTGGTTCCTGAATTGACTGTTTAAATGATTTTAAAAGTGGAAAATATGAGTCTGAATACCAGCAGATCAAAGACGACATCAAAGGTGACTTAAAGAAGCAAAGAATCCCCGGTGTTTCACGTGCATGGAGGCATGTCACTCCAAAACAAACGGGCACACCCACACACACACACACACACACCTGGCTGCTCAAACGGACAGACCAAAATATTAGTTTAGCTGTCTGACTCTCGGAACTGAAGCCTTACATACGTTCACGGTATGTGACGGATTGTGTTACACTGACACCCCCCCCCCCCAAAAAAAAATACAGGTCAGAACCAAGAGCTCGTGAAAACTCCAGTGTGATTACACTCATAGTACAGATTTTGGAGAGGCTGCCACGTACCGTCTTCGTCTGGATCACCGAAGGGGTTGAGGTGGTTGGGATGGACGTCGTCGTCGGGGTCGTCGAAGGGGTTGCTGCCCATGTCGGGAGCCACGTCCCGATCCCCGTCCTCCAGGAAGTTCAGCTTGTTAATCAGCTCTGTTGCCCAAAGTCCCAACAAAAAGTCATTAACTTTTCTTTTTTT
Source organism: Blennius ocellaris (assembly GCF_963422515.1). NCBI lineage: Eukaryota > Metazoa > Chordata > Actinopteri > Blenniiformes > Blenniidae > Blennius > Blennius ocellaris. Next base: position 3,507,234 of record NC_137662.1, on the reverse strand, counting down.
TTTTTTGGTTCAAGCTACAAAGTCAAACTTCACATTTCCCAAAAATGCACCAGACAAACACATTCACAAACCCAAAATACACCAAAAACTGCATGTTGGAGTGAACCAAGAGTAGAAAGACCATCTTGCTTGGGAGAGCTTGCCCCGAACTTCCCTCTGTCCCCCCGGGCCACCTTCATGCATGTGCTACAGTGGCATTCTGGGAAAATTTGTGTGTGTTACTGTGGGAGACAGTGTAGAAAGCATGGGGTTGCTATGGGGATCCTGGCTGGAGCGGCGAAGATTGTCCACTTTATCTTCATGGTGCTCACTGGAGCTCAATCGCATGCTGCCAGCGTGCCGGTCGGCCTGAAAGGAGTCTTAATGTGTCTGAGGTCCATGCCAAGAAACGCTGCAGAGAGCTGGGCGACAATCTGAACCACAGAAAAGTGGAGTGGACATGTGTCCCCTGTTTGCCTGATAAGGCCTGCAGCACTTTTTTTTTTTTTTTTTCCCTTCGTCTGAGTGGAAACACTCGGGAGAAACCCAAATGACCTCATGCGGGTTCCCCGGGAACAGAACTTGGTGGAAAATGTTGCATTTGGTCTCCACACAAGCCTCATGTTGACGCTTTCAACAACACTACATTATCTAATACAGGGTGTGTCAAACATAAGGGGCGTGGACCAAAGCTGGCCCACAAGAGGCTCCGATCAGGCCAAACCACCAAGCAAGTGGTGAAAACTAAAAAAAGTAAACATTCATTTTTGAATCAGACTTCTTCAGAGTAGCCGACGCAACACCACACCACACACGAGCTGAGCTGAGATATCGAGATGCTGCCAAGAGCGTCAGCTACCGATCGTTCAAAGGGTGAGTTTGCAAAAATATGCATAATGCAAAAGTTACATCATTGGTTCTTTGCACATTTCACTGTATTTTGTACCAGAACCTTTCATTAAAATTGGCTTTATGTCGAGATTGCAGTCATTTTTAACATTAATTGTTTGTCTTTTTTTTTTTTTAAATACACACATGTTGGTCAGGTATATACAAAAAGTTTGTATTTAAAGGTTATCATATTATTAATTTACTGGTCCGGCCCACTTGAGATGAAATTGAGCCGAATGTGGCCGACGGACTAAAAATGTATTTGACACCCTTGACATAATCAAACATTGTTTGCACTGGCGAAATATCATCGCCCGGTTAAAGATTGACATTAAGACGTCAATACCAAATATTTATTTAATAGAAAATCCACCCTTCGTAGCAACTCGCAAATTGTCAAATGTTATTTTACATTTTTATACGACGTTAAACGACTTGGATCAGGTGCCGCTACTGCTGCAACGTGTGTGACACATTCGTGACACGCGAGTCTTTCACCGATTTGTATCACGTCTACTTCCTCTGGTTCACCACCAATTGCAGTATAAATCAAAAATGGGGGGAGGTTACACTGTGAGAAACCACGAAAACAAGAGAAATCAAAAGGTGGAACACCAACAGATGTGTTCACGACACCAGCACATCATCACACGGACCAATTCATCTGGGATACCAACATGACCACGACACCACCACAGAGGAAGAAAACCAAAGGATAACTGGAAGAAAATAATAATAATAATAATAATAATAATAAAAAGTCATAGGTAGAGGAGGTACGACGTCACAACAAGGAGGACGGGATGGGATGAGGTGAGAGAAAGGTGAAGAAAAAAAAGACCTTGGGAGGAAGCAGCAGGCTTAGCTGTTGCTTTGTGTGCTCGCTTGGGAACACCACCACCACCACCACCACCACCATCATCACCATCATCATCATCATCCCCATGTAAGCAGCTGAGGGCATTCAACTGGTTTACAATCTCTGTAAACGACAGGTCCGTACAGGAGGGAGGGAGGAAGAACAGCAGGCAAATTAACACACGCCGTCAGAGAAGACACGCACACGCACACGCACACACACACACACACACACACACACACACACACACACACACACACACACACACACACACACACACACACACACACACACATTTAACATCAGCTTGACAAATATACTAATCAGAATGAAGATTTCCGCTTATATGACATCCGGATAACGTTTTGAATGTAAGACTCAACAGGCCTTCGATTGTACATTCAATGTTCACCGTCATGTAAATAATAATTAATTAAAATGTAGATGTTAAAGCAGGTAGAGAATTGACTGTTCTCTGCAGTTTAGTAGAAACCTTCCCTGCTTTTTGCCAAAGGAGCTTTGAAAATATTCATTTTCATGGAAATCGATTAAAAAAAATTGTAAAAAATCCCAAACTGGGTCACCCCTGATGGAAATAAACTATTGTACATCTCATAACTCTTAAATGGCACATGGTTGGAAGAGATTTAAGTAAGATTAAATACAAAATCTCTATACACTGATGTCTTGATAAGTGATAAGTCACACAGTTTGTATGGCTTCGAGCTCCAGGTGAAAGAAAATCAGCCATAACATTATGACCAGCTGCCTAATATTGTGTGACTTTGCTTGTTGGAAACAAAACATGTGGTTGGACTCCAACAGACCTCTGGAGGTGCGATGGGGTCTCTGGCATCAAGTAGTTCACAGCAGATCTTTAAAGTCTAAAGAGTTATGAGTTGGTGTCTCCGTGGATCAGATTGATTTGTCTAATTCATCGGACAATCAGAAAATGTACACGTGAGGCTTAAAATATCCTACCCACTATCAGGAGCCACAATAAAGAGAAAATCATGTGTCTCTGGTTATAATCTTATGGCTGATCAGTGAACAATATCTTGGATGGGAAGAATAAAACCTTTTAAAAGTCACAAATAGACTTTATTTCAAACCTTTTACTGAAAAGAGTTCAGATTTGAGTATTTCTTACTTGATTTTGAATTATTTTACCAGTTATAAGTTATTGGAAGTTAATCATAATTCGTTTTCAGAGCAGGGGCATATTGTGCATCACTAAAACTAATGCTAAGTAGATTGGTTTTATCTAATCTCTTAAACTAGCCAGAAAGCTGAGACAGAAATACTTGAGTGACAGGATGTCAACAAAAACAGTCCTTCGTGCAAAAAATGAAACCACATTCTGAATAGGTCTAAAACATAAAACCAGCTAAGAAAGAAGAAAAACAATATCTGGATGGTTAAACAACATTATTATTATTATTTTTTTTTTTTTAAATCTATTCTGGAAACACCAAAGAACATTGAACATTCACACACAAATACACACTGAGATTTCATGATCTGCATAAATGAGAGAGAAAAATAAAGGCGCTATGTTTTCCAGGGTTATGCATTGGTTTAGCCTGGTGTGAGTTGCTCGGGCGGCTGCTCCTTGTAGGTAGCGTTCGGGGGGGAATATGATAGCGGGGAGTTTTGGCAGCTCGGCCCGGCCTTTGATTCACAGATGCGTGCGAGTGGAGCGTTGCTGTAGGCGCTCAATGCATATACATATAAATGAGGCGGCGAGCACGGAGGGAAAAAAAAGAAAAGGAGAGAAAGCATGAAGCTTAACGTGAAGAGGTGGCGCTCTGAAAAGTTGGATTAAGCAAAGCAGGAAGCAGCGGGGCCCATACATGAGACCGGAGACCCAATCCTCAACATGTATGTTTGGGAGGAGGCGCCGCCACCGGTCTGCCAACTCAACCAGCACCAGGCGGGGCAGGGAGCAGCCAGCAGGGGGGAACAGGGTGGGGAAATCAACAGAGAAAAAAAAAATACCCTGAAGCTGATAAAATATGGTAAACAAATCTCATGAATTGACTTACTTCCCAGCTTTTTTCTTTTTTTTTTAAACATGTGGAAGCACACAGACGCACTCACTGAAGCATGAAGTGGGGAAAATAAAGAAACCAAAGAAGGAAGCAACGTTGATGCCCCACATGAAGCCGTGAGTCCTGGTTATTCTGCTTTTCCAAGAGGTTTGATTCATCAGGTGAAGCCGTCAGTTGGACACTTTTTTGTCTTGTATTACGTCGGACGGGTTAAAGTGACGGGTCATGTGAAGCACATTGAGACGGCACAAGTGGTAAATCACAGGCTGGACGAGTAGACATTTTCTTGAAATTCAAAAGGTCAGATGCAACCCTGCGTTGTTTCCCGATTCGGCATCCAGCGAGCCCCGCCCCCGTCATGATGATGCAGCAACAGTGGATATTGATGAGAGCTGGTGGGGCTGTGTAAAGGTTCATTCATGCTCTGCATTAGATGTGAACTGATTATTACCGAGTATGTCCATATTTGTGTCGCCTGCTGGAAGCTGAGGGATCAGGACGAGGTGTTGCAGTACCACCGGCAGGTTGTGGGGGCAGCAGTGCGATCAGAAGTGGATGACAAACGCACATGGAGGTGTTTGATGGCCTCACAGAATAACACTGCCTCAGATTGTGGCGACTGTTGTTGGTCGTCACTGGCTTTCTTCTTCTCACTTCTTGGTACTTGGCCAGGATGGTAATTCAGAGCGGCGCCCTCTCGTGGATTAATTGCCAAACATCCATTCAAACGTAACAAATATTTGACATTTACAGAATTTATAACTCAAATTTATGTTTTTTTGTAAAGCATAAATGAGCCTTAGGATGTTTTTGGAACGATTTGGTTAGAAAATATCAATGAAATGTAGAAAATGTTTGCCTCTCCTACAGAAATACAGAAAAATCTCGAAGCTCATATTTGTTTCACGGGGTCTTTGGGGTAGATTTCACTGTACGCTTGTTTGCAAACTGGTACGATACCAGAAATCTGATCCGATTTGCACCTTGCAGGGTTCTCACCTGTGATCTTGGCTGCCTTCTCCTCCTGGTTCACCCGGTTCTCCTCGTCTTCCTCGTTCTCCTCCTCGAAGTCGTCCAGGTTGCCGATATCAGCCTGCTTCATGCTCATCAGGCTGGCCAGGCTCTGCATGTCCTCATCGCTGCAACCATCACAAAACACACAATTCACACGAGAACTCATGCTTGCAGTCCCTCCATCTAAAGATCAGGTCTGAAATCATCCTTCTTGACTGAACTCCTTGATCAGCCTGGTTCAGTCCCTCTGGACTGGTTGGTAGTCAAGCTGCTGTCTGGTTCGACTGCTGGGTGACCGGGTTTCTTCTTCCTCTAACACACTCTGTGCTCTCTCTCTCTCTCTCTCTCTCCTCTCTCTCCTTTCTTCTGACACCTGCAGGACCTCAGAGAAATGTTGGGTTTCTCATGTACCCTCACAGTATCGTGCTCCCTGCAAATAGTGGACACACTGGAATTAGAAGCTGCTTTTATTTAACACGGTTCAAATCCAGATGGTAACATGAACGTGTTCCGATATCATCCGCATCGACATTCCCACGCAGCTTTCTGGTGGAGCAAGTTCTCCTTTCCTCTGCTTGCTGATGTGGAACTCATCAAGCTTGTCCTCAGCATTTTACTTGTATGTAAAGTGTCATGAAGCAGGTGTGTATTAGCGCCATATGAAGACCTAACAGGTGTGGAACAGCATATGAGGGGATAAATAGATGAGCAAATGAATGATGGGGAGCGTCGGTGTTTTCCAGAATCAAGTGGAGCCTCAGCTCACGCCGCTGCCAACGAGCAGACCCACAGGTGAGGATTACCGTGGCCCTCCTCACGGTTCTTCTCTTCGGGCCTCCGTCTCCACACCTCGCCGCCACGAACAGCCAACGCTTCAGCTTCCCTCTGTGCATTTTAAAGCTTTTGACCCGGCTTCTCTTCTCTCGCCACCTTCAGTCTTTCCTCCTCCCCCGACGCATCAGTTCCGACATTATTTCTGCTATTTTATGTAGTCGACTGTGCGCCGTCCCTCCCAACCCCCCCTCCCCCCCCCCGGTCCCTAGATAGCGGCGCTCCGTCATAATCGCTGTATTCTCCTCTGCGCTCTTTGTGCTCGGTGTTTCCCAGGCCCATGGGCTCATTTGAACTGGCGTGATGGAGTTTGTTTGTGTGTGGTCGACATCATTCCCCGAAGGGTTAACAAGGGTTACGCGCCATCGACCCGCCGCCCGCGCCACAACAAAAGCTACTCTGGCTGTGTGTGTGTGTGTGTGTGTGTGGTGGGGGCGGGTTTAAATGAAAGTTGCAGCTATCAAATAAAAATGAATAACAAACAGAGAACACTGTGATTGTGATTGTGTGTCCTGGAATAAAAGCTGCAGAGAATGAATGAAGCGAGCTCACAGACAGTGGACATGAGACATATATACACACGTCCGTCGTCAACTTGGATGAAATGTGAAGACTTCTGGAGCTGATCACATCAAATGTGGACTCATTTAAAGAGATTCCAGTCAGAGCGCCAACACCAATGTTTCAAAAACATCAGTGCATCATCAGATGAGGGGAACTGAGGAGTTGATTTCTGTCCCCCAGTGTCAAATCGACTTAGAAATGCCGTTATTGGACCTTAAATGACTTAAGTTTGTCGCATCTACAGTCAAAACTGTACACTTATTTTACCAAGTGCTGAAATCTACATACATTGGCCATCAAAAGAAAGTTTGTTGCATGAATAAAAAAAAAAAAAAACGTGATAAAACTATATTTAAATGACATGTATGCAAATTATATACCCAATTAGAATTGTTAATCGTTTTTGCATTTTTGTTCCAGTAAAAGTTTCACGTTTATGCAGCAACGTTTCAAAAACGACGTCAGAGGTTTTTCCTTCTCACTTGCAAACGCCGTCGTGTAAACAAAAGACCGCTGCCAAACCCAAAGAAGTGAACGGCAAAACCAATTTTGCAAAAAAGGCGATTAAATCCATTTGTTTTAAATGATGGTGAAAAACCTTCACAGCAGGACCTCGTGTGTCGATCCAGTGCAAGTCATGTCATGATGGTTGATTCAATTCCTCACAAAAATCCCATATTAACAAAGTGTTAAAGGAAATTCCCAAACCCTGAATCACAATTCTGCTGGTGGACATCAGGCTGAAGGAGCAGGTGAGGCTGAGACTTACGTGGCTTTTCCCTCACGGAGGAAGATGCAGGAGAGGGAGAACTGCAGCGTGGCCGACACCACCTTCTTGGACAGCGGCTTGAACTTGAGCTTGACGTCGGTCTGGGTGGGCATGGGGCTGGCGTACTGCTTCATGTTGATGCTGCTGGTGGCCAAGGCCTTCCTCCGGCCTGATGGGGACTCCTGCAGACGGAGGGGCGACGTCAACGTGGGGAAAAGCAACTTCAGCACAACCTCCACCTGGAGAGGTTATTTCCCAAACACCACCGAGACAGAACCTGACCGCTGCACCGCCTCATCACAAACTCTGGAGTGAAATCCTTCTTACATTTATTTTTGCTGCACTTCTTTTCAAACATGTGCTCTGGGCCGGGGGCTGACAGTCAAATTGGAATTTGGGAATATGCCACAGACCAGGTGATAAGAGCCACTGGCCGTGTGTGTGTGTGTGTGCTTCCGGAAGGCCTGGTGACTGACTGCTAGATATGGAAACTGAACAGTTGGGGTTGTTCCAGGCTTTTGTCCGCCCTCCCTCCACCAGGAACTGATGGGTTTTGTCTGTTTGGAGTCCGGCCATCGGAAGCGCCACGCTGTCAGTGACTATCAGGCGCGTTCCCCTCCGTGCTGCGTCGATACCACTGACAGACCGTGGCCCCTCTTTTTAACTGGTTCCGCTTTTGTGATGACAAAAAAAAAAAGAAAAAAGAAAGAAAAACGGCCACATTTCCAACTCAAATGATGTGCATTTATTTTGCCTTTGTCGGAGGGACTGATCTCCTTCCCGAGGAGCGACGTGACGATCACACGCCGGTGTGCCTTCACAGGCCATGTGGAATGAAAGCAGCAGGCGGCGGCACGTCACATGTCCCCCCCCCCAACACACACACACACAGTAAATGCGTGCTTCCCCTCGCTCCCTCTTTTTGTCTCTATTTCACTGCGTGGATGTCAGACAGCAGTGAACAACTGGGCGCTCACAAACACACACCCGTGCTTTTTGTGCCACGGTTAGAAAAAGTCTTCTTGTCTCCGCCGTGAATCGAGCCCCGAGGATCCATCGTCTCGTGTGCACACCGCCGAACAAAAGCCGAGCGGCGAGCTCTCTTTCTCGCCACGCCAGCCTGAGAGCGTATATACATATACACATTCACTCTGGCCAGATGAGGCGATAGCGCCTCTTTACATTGCCTGTTTCCTGATGTCTTCACACACAAAAACACACACACACCTCTGACGCTCCGGCTCTGTGGGGAAAACTCAATCTCAGCCTTATCGCGGCGGACCGCGGGGTATTCACACACACACGCACACGCACACGCACACGCACACACACACACACTCTATCTGTAGAGTGGTAATAACTATATAAGCTCCAAATACAGATTACACAACTATATGTTGCCATAAAACATTGTACATGTTTTCACACAGATTTGAATTCATACTGATAATATGTATGTTGTGGTTTTGTTTGAATAAAATCTATTGTTTTTTTTATTATATGGATAACCCACATGTATACAGAATGAGCTAATTAAATGGTCCACTCTAATGTTAAACTTCTTAAAATGTTCACACTGCTAAGAATGAAGTGACCTTTTGTATTTGCGTTGTCGCTTTTGCATTTATTTGTGACTCTTGCATTCACGGTGTTTTTCTTTTCAAGTTTAAGTTTTTAGCATTCAGGTCACTGCTTTTGCATTTCTGCTGCAGCTTTTGTCCAAAATGTGTTTCTGCTTTTACATTTTGGTTTGTTTTCACATTTTTAGCTTCAACCTTCACGTTGCTTGCTTTTCAGCCTTGTTGCATGTTTGTCGCTGCTTTTGGCTTTTGGCTGTGTTTACTTTTGTGTTAGGGCTTCTGCATTCATGTTGCAGCTTTGTATTACCACTTTTGACTTTGTGTTCTTTCGTTTCCTGTTGTAATTGTTGACTTTCTGTGTGTTTTAACTCCCCGGTCAAGTTTCAGTCTTTGCATTTATGCTGCAGCTTTTGCATTTAAGTTTACTTCAATTAGAAGCTTGTACATCGTACAGTATAGTGCTTATTAGTAGTTTCTCATCAATATGAGGCCTTTAGGTCAAATGTTAACTAATTGAAAGTAGTCTTGTTTTGTTGGTTTTTCCCCAAAATACTTGCTTCTAGTCATTTACTGAATAAACCAAGTTAAGAAAACCATCGAAGTGAATTGGAGACACAATTGGTTGCGCTATAAAAACTGTAAGTAGCTGTTCCAAGAGATTTCCTCCAACCTCTGCAATAGCTTTCCATTCTTCCACACATTTAGCAGAACTCATCATCTCAGCCGCCATCTCCTCTCCATCTTCACCGCCCCGCTCCTATCTCAGTCCTCACGTAGACCAATAATTAAATAAGAACCTACAGAAGAAACCAACCGCCTGACAAGCGAGGGCCACTTGACATTTCGCGCTGACATTTGAGCCTTGGCGCTTTTGGCTGGGGGAAAAAATAATGACGTATCATCGCCACACCAGATTGTCCACAGACCAGCCCAACGGGAGCAGGGGAAGATGAGGGGATGAGGGGAGGGGGGTTAAAAAGAAGAAGGGGAAGAGGAAAAAAAAACTCTCTTCACCTCTTATCTCTCTGCAGATTACACCCTGGCTATTATACTAAGCTAATAGCGCATGTAGATACTTTATGAATGAATTTGCCGAATGCACCAAACACTTAAGAAGAGGGGATTTAGCAAAAAGGCGGACGGGGGGGAGAAAGGGCAGGGGAGGGAGGAGGGGTGTCCTGGAAAATAGGAAATACTTATGGATATGCAAATTTGCCAGAGAAAGGATGGAATAAACGTTCAAACAGATTTGAGCAGTGGCAGCAAACAATGGAAATCTGCTCCCATTTCCCCGGATGTTACTTGTCAATCAATGTGTGCAATAGAGGAGAAGTGTGTGTGTGTGTGTGTGTGTGTGGGGGGGGGGGGGGGGGGGGGTAAACTGGGATTAGGGTAACTAGGAGGTTGTGACAATGTGTAAAATGAAAGGGAAGGACAATGCAGAAGTTTAATTTATTACAGAGTGGCTGGGACTATCAATGTGAGAAGTGAATGGCTAAATACTGAGAGAGAGAGAGAGAGAGAGAGAGAGAGCGAGAGAGCGAGAGAGCGAGAGAGAGAGAGAGAGAGAGAGAGAGAAGGAAGAAAGTGGACTCGAGACAAATGAGAAAGAGAGCATAGAAAGGAAGAGGGAGGGAGGGAGGGGTGGCGGCTATATGCTGCCCCCTAGCTGTACCTGCGGAGAACTGCAGCGTATCAAAAAAGGCCGGGGGTGGGGTGGGGGGGGGGGCTGTGACTTCAGGTTGGTGCCCACAGGAACCAGGCTGCTTCCCACTGAAACATTTCCATTTCCAACACAGCTCCATTTCTATCATAAACCATGGCGTCGTGTGTGTGTGTGTGTGTGTGTGTGTGTGTGTGTGTGTGTGTGTGTGTGTGTGTGTGTGTGTGTGTGTGTGTGTGTGTGTGTGTGTGTGTGTGTGTGTGTGTGTGTGTGTGTGTGTGTGTGTGTGTGTGTGTGTGTGTGTGTGTGTGTGTGTGTGTGTGTGTGTGCTGGAGCAGAGCAGCTTCCAGAGTACCAGTCCTGCCCCCTCGGTGCCGCTGCCAGCTGGCCCCGGATCGATCCACAGATGCTCCCCTGGTGGGGGGGCAGGGGTCAGGGCAGGAGGGTGCCCGGGGGTCCCGCTGAATCCCCCTGCCCCAAAATGCCAATGGGACGGGCCGGAGAGAGGAGGGGTCCGGGGGTCTCCTTTTATGAGATGGATTAATTAGGCTGAGTGCTAAAAAAAGAAAACAACAAAAAAAAAAAAAAGAGGGGGGGGCGGCTTCTTTGTTTGAGCTGCTCTGAGATCTGCTCACTGACAGTTAATGCAGGATAAATAAAAAGAACACCAATCAGCTAATGGCTTCTCAGCGCAGGTCACCAGTCACTTCATTCTAACAAACGTCATGCATCGACCCACACACTTTCACCATCAGTCCCCTCATTTCTCCACCGAACAATATTCCTAAACTATTGGCAATATTATTGCCACGAACTCGAAACACAAAGTGTTCATATATAAGATAGAAAGATTTATTGATTATCATGTGCTGTTATTTGACTGTTGTTTACAAGATTAAAACATGCCGACATGTAGCATTTATCTAGTAGTGAGTTTAGTTTAGTCTTTATCTATATATTTAGTATAGTCTAAAACAAATGAGTACATTTTCTGTTCCTTAGAAATACTGAATATCGGTCAATAAGCTAAAAAGCTTCATCTTGAAGGGTCAGTGATGAAAAAACATTCGGCCGATGTCACAACAGAAAAGAAAAGAAAAAATGCTCAGAAAGATTAACCATTTTTAAAAATTTCACAACTGGTTTTACTTTTTATCTCTTCCTATTATAATTGTTGTTGTTTTCAAATACTTTTAGGGTTTAAAAGACGTCAGGAAATGATGAGAAAAGAGTGACAAGCATGTGGTTGTGTGATCACTCAGACATAATTCACACCATAAATGAGTAATAGAACATAAGATATTTGTAATTTTTTTTTTTAAATGGCTCAAAAAATTAATTAATTGTATGTATGCATTTAATATGTCATTGGTCTTTGAAAGGAAAGAAAAGGTAGAAAATTGATGATGCGACGCCCCAAACTTCCTGTTTCCAGTCAAGAACATCAGTCATCATCATCATGTGGAATCCTTTAGAACTAACTGAAATATTTCCAGAAATCATTGCTCTTGTTCTATTATTTCATTTTGTATTTTGTTTTTAAACTATCACAAAACTGTGAGATAAAAAAAATGGTTGAATTACATCCTAAACTTTCCTGTTTGGTCTTGAAGAACAAAGATTCATTAAAATCATTCATCCATCACTCATTATGTATGTTGGTCAATTATTTGATTAAGGTGGATGACATTACGATTAAACATTTCATGTTTTTCATGATTCTAACATTTTTGGGGACATTTAACAACTTTTTTTTGTCTTTCATTTAATAATGTGTCGACTGCCGTTTATGTGTTATTAGACAAGATGAAATAATGAAAAATAGAAAACACATTCAGTCGAAACCTCGGAACTTAGAAAGGATTGACATTTTGTAAGGAGAAAGACGGGATAAGATAGTTTTCTACCATAAAACTGGACGCCAGCGCTCTCCATGCTGTTTGTCTCCTCTCCTGGTTTATTAAATGTAAAACAGGAAGAGACTAATCCAAACATTTAAAGTGTGCGCTATAGACGGAGGCTTTAAACCTCCCACTTGCCACAGACCTGTACACAGGCCTTTGTCATTTTCAGAAACAATAAAAGCACAAACTCAATTTAGCCTATAGAATAACCCTGAGGTGGCAGCGATTAGCCCCGACACCCAAAATCAGCTGGCTGAGTCTAAATTCAGCAGTCAGCAGATTGGAGGTGGTGGGAGGGGGGGGGCACGGTGCTATTCCTCTCGCCTCAAGGTCACAGTTATTGGAAATGGAGACATCCAGTGTGCTCACATCTCTCTTTGAATCCCAACACAATGGAGTGATTCCTCTGTGTCAATTTGGCCTCCGCTGATCGCTGATAAGGTGGCCGCCTTTTTACATACCACCTATGAATGCTGCACTATAGGCAACACACACACACACACACACACGACCAATTTATTCATCTGCGACTATTATGTGAGAGGATTTATATTTTTTCTTTTCCTCCCCAAGCTGTGTGTATTTTAAAAGGCAACAATGGACATAAAAGGCATGCAATACTATCACTTTGGTATGAGAATTACAATAACAATGGTCCTAATAATGGAGTGAACTGTGCAAATGGCTTTCATGTGTGGCGCCACATGAAAGCACACACACACACACACACACACACACACACACACACACACACACACACACACACACACACACACACACACACACACACACACACACACACACACACACACACACACACACACACACACGGATTGGATTTGCTTTAAACTCTTCCAAAAAATGGAAAGATCTCTCCCTGACCATCACCTCCACTCAAAGGAGTGACAAAAAAAAACAAAACAACAAACGTTGATGGTGTGAGAGGAGAGTGAGCGGCTGGAGTGAGAGAAGTGTGATTAGTAACATGGAGAGCAGGATTAGGCTCGTTTTAGGAGGAGGGGGAGCCGATTAGAGCTCAGTGTGTGGAGTAGTTATTTAGACAAGCTAATATGAACAACTCAAATTGAAATCCTATCTTAGCAGTCCTTCTCTCGCTTCCTGACGGTTTTTTTTTACAAACTCCACCCTCGTGGATGCCGACCGTGCCATATTTGCCGACAAGGTGTTACTGATGCGTAACTATACGATTGACTTCCATCTTGTGGCACTGTTGAGTTGGTGTGTTGCAGCCCATCTGTGGGGGAGCGGAGTGTCTCTGAGCCACTTCACACGCCCATCTACGGCAGGCCATGTGGAACACGTTTTAGTCCCAACTCCATCTCCAGTGGGCCGGACTGGGACAACAGAGCTACAATAACCCTTAAATTCAAATGTCAACGTTGTCCTTCATTGTGGTGAGTATACATGGTGAAAAGGTCCATATTTTCACAAAACCAAACATTTACTACCAAAAGTGACTACAATCCTCGACAGGACAGTCCACCACCGGGTTTAAAAGAGAAAGAAAAGAGGTGTTAGGTCGGAGAGGAATGTCTTGAATGTGAGGATTCATCTGATGGCTGCAGGTGAAATGAAGGAAAGTGAAAAACATACCGGTCCTTAAAAGGCCCAATCTGAGCTGAGAGAGAAGAGGGTTTTTCTACTGCCGACGTGAAGCAGAAACGTCATCTATACTCTAAACGCCCGGGACTGGAGTCAGCAGGTTTGAGAACGCACACAAAAATAATCATCATCTGTCACCTTCACCATAAGGTCAGGCCTAATCTGAGAGCAAATGTTTAGAGAGGCACCATTTCTGCAACGTTACAGCTGTACTCAACACTTCCACTGAACCAACAAGCAGTGGACGCTCTCAACGCTTATTCATATATAGTTTATGGCTGTAGGATCGACAAAATAAGGTGTGAATACAGAGTGCTTCTGCTTCTTTTAGCTCTGGCAGGTCTTTAATGTTACGTCTAAACAGCAATGAAAAAGTGACAGAGGAATCGGGCCGAGGAAGTCAACTAGGAAAGGGTCACAAAGCTCTATTCCTCTTTTTTTTTGCGAAGTTTGGAATTTTCTAGACATCCTAATGGCTCTGTAAGTTATTGTTATGAAACATAAAAGCACCAAAACCAGTCAGCTGTGACAGGATAGGAATATATTGGTTGATACATTAAAATCAATGGACGTCACACATTTAAGGAAGGTTTTAACAAGATGGACCCCAAAAAAACCCCAGGAAACAATATGTTGTTGAATGTCCTCTCAGGATGAGTTTAATTCATATAGTAAACTGTCAACCTGTCAGTAGACAAAAAGGAAGTGATAATGTTGGTTAACTTGGTGAAAAATAGTTCAGTACAATTTTTTTTTAGAAAAACCTTAAGGTACTTTGATTACCATCGTTGAAGAACATTTGCTTGAAAACTTTTCAATTCACACGAGTATAAAACAGAAGAAAGCATCATTGCTGGGAAGTTGGGCCCAGAAGTTTAATTTTGTATCTTTTGTTAAGGGTTAAGGCAACAAAAAAAAAAAAAAACTGGTAAGGGGAGAGATGAGAAGGTGGATGTTCTGAGACCCCAGGAGGCTTCGTGTTCATACTGGAGGCTGTGTCAGAAGAAGAACCATTTCACTGCGCCACTTGAGCAAAATGCAAACATGTTGAAGTCAAACTGTTGGAGAAGGAGCTGCAGCTAGCGGTGCTCACCCCACGTATAGCCAGAGACGCTGTGATCCACCCGCTCTGAAGGAAACTACATCACCACACTGACGAGGCTATATCTGCAAGTTTTCTACTTGTATATATAAAACTATCAGTCGGGGTGGCAGACGACAGGAAAGGCTCGTCTGGCTGTGACCAAAACAGTTGGTACTTTTGCTTGATTGACCAACGTGAGAGTGAAATCTGACGGCTTTTCTAATTAGTCTGCATCTGAGTTGATGAAACAAGTAAACATCCTCAGACGAGCACCGTCTTCTTCTCTTCCTCCTATGGATTGGGTCCCTCCGGTCCAGCCTCTCTCCCCCTCTCCGTCTCTCTCTCATTCGTCTTATCAGTGTGTCCAGGGTGCCCTCCTCTTTTCGACTCTCCGGGTCTTTCTTTTGGGTGGCCCTCGGTGCCCCACACACACACACACACTCAGACCCAGAGCATGCACTTCAGACAGGGGGCTAATGGGAAAATAAATTACCAGCAGGCAAAAGCCCTGGCTCTGCACTTCTGCTGGAGAGAGAAAAGGGACAGCGATGGGGTTCGGAAAGAAGAAGTGGGAGAAGGGGGGAGGGGGGGGCGGTCAAGAAATGGAAAGAGAGAAGGGTGGGAGGAGACGAGAGAGGAGACGACAGAAAGGCTGGATTCAAAAGACTGATAGAAAGAGAACTCTGGAGAAGGAGGGGGGAGAGATGGAGAAAATGAGAGAGATGGTATAAGGGGGAAGGAGAGAGAAATGGGGGAGGAGGGAGGGAGGAGGTGAGGGAGATAGGTCGACAGGATTAGTTAGAGTTCATTCCTGGGCTATGAAGTGCCTGCTCATCACTTTTCCTGCCATTTTACCATCGCTGGCCATCACGACGGCCTAAAATGGCCAATAACATCATCAAGACACACACACACTGTGTGTGTGTGTGTGTGTGGTCAGAAGAGAGCAGGGCATCCATCTATGTTTGAGTGGCGGTGCGTGTACGTGTGACAGGGAACATGGCGGAGGGTCGACCACCCACACCCTTGAGAGTTTTCATAGTTTGTTTTTTTTTCTTGTTGGACTAAAAGTCACACATGGAAACGCACACGGGAAAAAAAAAACCAAAGAGTGAGGCGGGTGGTAATTGTTGTGATGCATAAAAGTGACCAAATCATGAGAAATCTGGCCTTAGAGGCTGATATAGTTAATATCATGGTGAAGAAATGAAGCATACACGCGAAACTCGAATGACGTACGACGCCATGAGGGACAGGCAAAGAAATAAGTGATTAGTGTGAACTGTGAACCCACATCGGAGAACAACTCCTGCTTTATTCAGACTGGATCATAAAACCAGCAGGAGAATGTTCACATCTTGCGAGAGCGAAAACGATCTCAGAAACAAAGAAACAAGACCGTCCAGATCAGTAGTTTAATAGTTGAGACTCTCCCCTGATAGCATCCGATGCGTCATCAGTCCATGCGGATGTCGGGTTCTCTCTATTTTCTTCATGTTTATAGCGTATTGTTCTCTGCATACATGCCTGTGGAGTTTCATTACAAAATCAAGCAACAGTGCCCTCCTGTGGCTCGGCATACTAACTACATCGTCGTCCCTGTGTCTGCTGCTGCTGCAGTGTAAACACACTCCTTTTTCTTCGGTGTTGTCAGGTGAAACGTTGTCGTGTAGACAGGGCCTAAATGCTCAACAGTTGTCCCTTTAAAGTTAAAATAAAAGTGTGATTCTCCACACTGTGTGATAGCCGAGAGACAGAAAGACGTAAGGAAGCCGCGTCACGCTTCTAGCAACAGGCGACGAGTAGGATCACCAGCGTTTGTCGACGATGTGGTGTTATAATTACCATTTGCAAATAGTGACCCAGTGATCTTACCCAACGAGGCACAGTGACGACCGACCGTCGACACCGTTGAGAAGCCCGGGGGGCGGGGTTGATGAATCAGACGGGAACCTCTACATTTCAGAGATACGGAGTGGGGGTTTCCAGGTAAAACACGTGACAGGACTGCTGTTGAGGAAATCGTTTTTCACTCAGTTCTCACTTTGAGGAGCTGTTTGTTTTAGCTGTTTTTTTGGCGGGCTGCTGAGATCTGACGGCGCTATGATAGGGCCCTAATCCAGAGCAAAGCTGATTTGCTTAAGGGGGGGAGGAGGAGGAGAGGGGGGGGGGGGGGGGGGTTAAGATGGCCCATGACAAGAAACAATTGCCCCAAGTGAGAGTCTGCCTCTCTCCCACCCTGCTCCATGACAAAGGTGTACTCTCCATGCTAAGTGACAAATCTGGGGAGACAAAGAGCATTAGCAGGGTGATGCTCTGCTCCAGTGCCTCTGATTGTGGCCAACTCAAAGAGAATCTAATATGGATTTTTTTTTTTTTTTTAAAGGAGAGGGAGAGATTAGAATGAAAGAGAAACAATGAACACCTTCTACCAAGGGGGAATTAGTGGAGGGATTGGATAAGGAGCTGCTTGTGCTTCAGTGTGTGTGTGTGTGTGTGTGTGTGTGTGTGTGTGTGTGTGTGTGTGTGTGTGTGTGTGTGTGTGTGTGCACTTGTTCTTTGAAATTCCTTTTCCATGACAGAACAATGGGGTTTCCAAATTCAGTTTACGTACATTTACATGCGAGTGTCTCTGACAAAGACAAACAGCTGCTTCTCATGATGAGGACAAGCTGCAGACGAACTGCACGGGTCCCACCACAGGAACGGTGCAGCAGGAGGCTCCTTGCTAAGTGCACATGGCTTTAGAGTTCGGTGTTCAAGGTGTGTTGAAGATATAATGAGAGGAGGTGGAACATGTAGAAGGTCCATTCATATCCTGAGAGGGCTGAAGTGCAAAACCTAACTGAAACTGTGTTTTCAGCCAAAGCTTGGATGGGCAGAACAGACACTATGGTGGTTAAACATTAGTTTTTTAATGAAACCACGAGTTGATGTGTCATTTGTTATATCCATTTCATTGAAGGACACGTGGTTCAAAGCTGTCCAAATGCAGACTCTTTATCTGAAGAGAACTGCTTCAACATCAATCAAACACACATGGGTCCAGTCAAGTTTTCATTTGGTAGCACTGACAGAACTTCCTGTTTTATTTCATGTAGTGACTTGTACCTTGTTTCACCTTCTTTTGGCCCGTGTGTTCACCACAGTTCCTCTTCTGACTGCCTTATGACCTTCCACTTTGATGTTTTTGTTAGTTCCTTTTGTGTTTCAGTAAAGTTATAACAAGCCGTTTATAAGTCTCATGCCTTCACTCAAAGTAAAAAAAACCTTTTTTTTGAATTATTGTTTGAATGAGAGACTTCGTGACAAGAGGAATTCAACATCACTAAAATTACAGCCAGAAAAAAAACAACAACATCCAGCAGTGGAGGGCCACGTCTTTTAAAATGTGACAGTTGCCATTGTCTAACGCTGGGATAATGTTTGCGTTTCATTCAGCTTCAGCTTCTACCAGTCGTCCTGAAAGACCGTGTCCTTCATCACCCAAGGTTGCACACATTGAGCGCAGGCCACCAAAAAACTCCTGACCCCGCGGGGTTGTGGGCGCGGCACTCCGAAAACAGATTTACATCCCAAACAGAGCGTGTTTAGGAATCAGTCTAACTGTCAGTGGCTGGCTTAGCGCTGGCATCAGAGCACATCACAAGACCCTATTCATTGCCACTTAGCAGAACAGTCGCCTCAGTTTGCCACTGACTGACTGTGTGCGTGTGTGTGTGTGTGCGCGTGCGTGTGTGTGTGTGTGCACGCTGAAATGCTCATACACAAACACGCACTCGCACGTACTCACTGTGAACGGATTTTAAAACAGATAATGTCAAATGAGTCACACTGCACACAAGTTAACCCCGAGTTCACCACAAACTTTCACACACACACACACACACACACACACACACACACACACACACACACACACACACACACACACACACACACACACACACACACACACACACACACACACACACACACACACACACACACACACACACACACACACACACACACACACACACACACACACACACACACGTTTTACCTCCACAGGTATGTAGTGAGCAGGACAACCCGCCCACTCAGGCCCAGTGGGTCAAGCTTGTGGATAAACAGGGGGATTTGCGGGGGGGGGGGGGGGTGTTGCGGGGCCACGCGGGCCCGTCTCCATCGCGAGTAGCCATCTTAAGTCGCACAGAGGAAAAATAAATAACCAAGAGATGGAGATAATAACTGTTCCGCCGTCGTCCAATTGCGCTCCGCCAGAACTGGCGGGCCACCCGTCACCGGCCGCGGAGCACATGACACCAGAAACAAGGCGAGATGAGGATGAAGACAAGCGGGAGGAGTCGGATTAGAGGCGACCGGGGAGAAGGGCAGGTGACAGCATGTGAGGCCAGCGAGTGATAGAGGACAACCTCGCAGATGACTGATAAAGGCGAGGGCGTGGCAGCCAATAACCTGCGTCTGATGAGGCGTCGGGACTCGGAACGTTTTCCCCGAGATGTGAAATATGGCAGCGTGGGCCGCGTCTGTCAAAGTCCAAACCAAATCCTGTCAATTAATTTAAGCTGAGGAGTGAAATTTGGACTCCAAAAAAAAAAAAAGAAGAAGAAGAAGAAGAAGAATCCCCTTGGTGTGTCTCTTCACGGCCAATTTGTGTCACCGCTCCTCCTCACCTCCTTACTGTCGTTGCTTCAAGGCCCATTTTACAGCAGAAGTCAAACCCTGACAAGGGACACCTCTGCTGCACCTTGCCAGGGTGTGTGTGAGTCTCCTGGGTCAGCCGGGGGACAGGAGGAGGAGGAGGAGGAGGAGGAAGAGGGGGCATCATGGAGTGTGTCTTCAGACTGGCACCAGCCTGCACACAATGAGCCTGCAGCATCTGACCTGCTGTCACCTTCTGATGTCTTCTTTAATATCAACACGTCTTTTTTTTGTTTTTTGTCTTTGGAAACTAAAACTGACAGTTGAATACTTCACACACCTACATGATGAAAATATGGACTCCATACCTGTAATTTCCCTACTCCATGGAGTCTCCACCGCTTGAAGGCATCTGACCTCCTGCTATTACATTATGAATCTTAATTCAACTTTTTAATTGTCAGAGATCGCCTCAGTATTATTATTGCCAAATGTTTTTCTGCTGAGTTTTTTATCATTTGTGAGTTCACAGTATTCAAGTATTTAAAATAAATGACACTATAGTTCATTTTTTACCACTCCAGCAGTCTCAAAGGACGTCTAAACATGTTACAGGTGGCAAATAAGAAAGTATTCCTACTTCACAACTGTACATAAGTAGATTTTTCAGGTGTTTCTACTCGAGTACACATTTTCATGAACACTTTTTAGCTTTACTCCTCATCAGGTGACATTTTTAAGGAAACAATGATACACAAGATGAACTGAATCCATCTGCTGTATCTACACTGATCAGAACAGTTATAATGTGTCTACATGTGCATGCGTGTGCCTATGAATCATTAACAACCATCACAATAGGCCCAAATACATAAATATAGCATATTGTGTATCAATAAGGTGAATATTTGATGTTTTCATTTTTACAGCCGCACTCAAGTACAGTTCAGTTCTTCTTTCCCCGTCTTACTTTCAGTTAAGAAGTTAAAATTGTACTTTTACTAACTTCCTTTCGACTTTTTCTCTACTGACTTCCTGCTCACAGGGAGTTTTTCCTTTCTTCCGTCGCTTATGCTTGCTCATGTGGAATTGTTGGGTTTTTTTCTCTGTAAAAGTACCTTGAAATGTATTTGGCGCTATACAAAAAAAACCCAACAACCTCTGAATTGACTTTTGACAATCCTGCATAATAAAAGCTATTTTTAAATAATTATTACCAAAAAGAAACCCCCAAATAACTACAACCCTTCACAATGTGTAATAAATAAACCGGGGCAAACTGTGACACTATTATCAACGGATTTCTTGATGGAAATAACATATTTGGATCCACTGCCCAGCCGTCCGATAGAGCTCTTCCAGGAAGATCTACAGTATGTGTGCAACTGCCAACTGTCTCGGCAGGACGTTTTCCCAGGGGGAAACTGGTGTTTTGATGTTTATTTTGGGGTCAAACGTCACACTGTATGAGGCAAAACAAGAGCCTGTCTGGGCTTGAGGCCGGATGTGTGTGTGTTGTAACTGTATCTATTTGTGTCTGTGTGTGACGGGAAGCCAGTGTGTGTTTGTGTGTGTGTGTGTGTGTGTGAAGGTGTAACATGTGTACGGATGACCGTCGGTGTTTGCGGCGGTGTCTGGTGACATCTGCCGCGTTGTTGGCCCGGGAGCCGAGCTCGGCGGGCGGCGGGAGTCTCAGACTGAGGAGATGAAAAGCCGAGGTCACAACCCGGAGCGCCGGGACGACACACACTGGCAGAAAATACGCACGTGCGAGCGTAAACAACACACCCTGCAAACATATGTTTATCACACATACACACACACACACATACACGCACACGCTCGCACACACACGGTGTGTGTGTGCGAGCGTGTGCGTGTGCGTGTGTGTGTGTGTGGCGCACAAGGACGAAAGCCGAAAGAATAAACAGGGCAAGGATAAAACCAAGAAGCAGACAAAACAATGCGAGTCAAAGCGAAGCGGCACACAAGAGTGGGGAAACAAAAAAAAGAAAAAAAGAAAAAAAAAAGATGACGCACGCACGGAAGGCGAAGCCCCACGTCGGCGGGGGCAAACAGTTTAATCAGTTTAATTAACAAACACATGCATGTAGGCATGTAAGCAAAAACAGACAGACACACACACACACACACAAAGATGGAAGATACGTGCGTGTGCCAGGCGATACTGAAGCCAAGAGCTGAAGACGACAGAAGGCTCCTGTGTGTCTGGCTACGTGTGTGTGTGTGTGTGTGTGTGTGTGTGTGTGTGTGTGTGTGTGTGTGTGTGTGTGTGTGTGTGTGTGTGTGTGTGTGTGTGTGTGTGTGTGTGTGTGTGTGTGTGTGTGTGTGTGTGTGTGTGTGTGTGTGTGTGTGTGTGTGTGTGTGTGTGAGCACTCTGGCAGATCCATCCAGATGACACTGGTCAAAAATATTGGATTCGAACAACTATATGAGTGTGAATTATGGTGTACTGGTGGGAAACTTTGTTTTTTTCGTTTCAGCAAAGGGGGAGGGAGTGAAAAGCACAATGATCTTTTGTGTTTCTTCAGTTTAAATCACTGGAAAGCCTTGATTGCATCGAGTGTCTCTCATTTTGTCACACCGACTTTCCCACTGGTCTATTTGACACCGCGGCTCTTCGAAAGTCAAGACTCACTCTAATTGTTCACTATAAAGTAGCTGCGCTTTGTAATCGTGTCGTAAAACATTTGGCGTGAAAATTACAAAATTGAATGAGTCCACAGCTCGTTGTGCTTTAAAATGGGATATTGTTGAAATCACACTTATCTTTTTTGGGATGTTTCAGCTTATTGAGATGATGTAAAAAAAAATACATGTTATTAATGGTTAATTTTTATAATGTAGTGTTAAATTTACATGTCTATATATGGCACTGAAATATAAAGAACTGAATTGACTTCATTTTACACGATTTCAAATTTTTTTAATTTTTTAAATATGCTTGTTTATCAAATGAGAACGTGGTTTGGAGTCTGGCAATCAGCGTTTCTTGAAAACGGCTTCAAGGGTATAACGTATTTGAAACGCACTCGTCCACATCTCCATGGAAACAGGGAAACTACAACTCCTCTGACATTCACTGCAAGCACCACCGATGTGGACGACAGTCAATATTGATCCACAGCATCTAAAGTGGATTCCTCAGTAAGTTTGTGCAACTTCCTCTATGGAGCAGCGCGTCATCAACAAAAAGTCGGACTATTGTTGAAGCAAACACAGGAGAACGATGGTCTAAAACCTAAAAGTGTTCATTCAAAGGTTCTTAACACGATTTCACTGGTCCTGCACACTCAAGATGAAATTGGACTGAACTAAAATGTGTTTTACAGCCTTCGTTACAAGTTTTAATATGTTTGCTGATTTGGGGCTGGATTTTATGCATGAGAGGTTGTGTCATTATGGTTACAATTTTCATTATTAGTAGTAGTAGCATTACCAGTAATAGCAGTTATTAGTTATTTATATTATGCGGATACATAAGAAACAATACATTTTCAAATTAGATGCAGTTCTCAAGTTGAACACTTTATTTTGTACATTTAAATGAGTTGTTCTGTGTGGTTTGCTAATAAAGAATTATTAAGTGTGGGTGAAAGATGTTGTTCCCACTGGCCGCCAGAGATCATTGGATAAAGACGGAGATAAATGCAGCGGAGAGGATGAATCTGGCAAACTGCGCCCTGGTGTCATTAAGATTAACATTGATTAGGGTAAACACTTGTTTCAGCTGTGCCGAGGCCCTTTTATCTTCAGAGATATCATATTTACAGTGGTGGGAAAAAAAAAAAGCAGGAGCAGACTCACGCGCTGGATTAGAAAGACGCCCACATTAACAAAGAACACATATACACAGACACCAAATCAGACACCACACACACATGCTGGGACACAGACAGTCGCACACCAGCATGACACCTACACACAGACGTATCTGGACACAGACACACACACACACACACACACACACAGACACAGACACACACCTCATGGCAGTGGTCGCAGTTAGTCAGCAGACCAGCCATGTGACAGGGTGGTGTGGTGTGGATTAGGGGCCAGTAAGCCTATTAGGGCGACAGGAGGGACCACCCGGCCTCCACAGCCACCTACAACACACACACACACACACACACACACACACACACACACACACACACACACACACACACACACACACACACACACACACACACACACACACACACACACACACACACACACACACACACACACACACACACACACACACAGGTGTCGTTCTCATGTAGACACAAATGGACCCACAAAGACACGAAAGAGGAAACGGATACATTCTCCTTTTAAATTGTTAATTTATTTTTTGCAGGGAGCTTAATTGCGCAGAGTAATTTAGTGTATTGTTGCAGGGCAGGAGTGTCACTTTCCTATTTAGCCAACGTACACAGGGATGTGCTTCAGTGCGTTAAAATAATGCATTTTAACCGTGCACTGGCAGAAAACGACAGCATTCACAGTTGCCGTTCGTTCGTGTGTGTGTGTGTGTGTGTGTGTGTGTGTGTGTGTGTGTGTGTGTGTGTGTGTGTGTGTGTGTGTGTGTGTGTGTGTGTGTGTGTGTGTGTGTGTGTGTGTGTGTGTGTGTGTGTGTGTGTGTGTGTGGTATTGTGCCAGCATCAGGAGGGGCTTGGCATGGGGGGTAATCAGAAGCATCTGTCCTCTCTCCTCACAGCGATTAATTAGATTAAATTAATTTGGAAAGCACGTGTGAATGTGTGATCTCACATGAAGAAGCCCCCCCCCTATCTTCACACACAGACACACGCACACACAGACACACACACACACACACACACACACACACACACACACACACACACACACACACACACACACACACACACACACACACACACACACACACACACACACACACACACACACACACACACACACACACACTAATGTACACCCGTCCAGGTTGTCACTATAAAGCCCATATTATTCAGAATAAGTGCTGTGAGCTGCACATAAACAACACCGGCTCCTCTGGCAGACACAACAAATGAGGCCCCTTTTTGAGTTCTACAAACTATTTAACAAATGGAAAATGAGCAAAGGTGAAAACTTTGGAGACACACGCGTGCACACGAGCGCAAATTAATCCCAATTTGTCGGCCGCGGCACGGGAGAAACTTTTGGGATTTCATACTTCATACCAGCTTTTGTCACCTTTGCGTGAATAGCCGAGGGCTGAAATAATTGTGTTTTTCTTCCCCGAGGCCCAGTCACTGCTCACAAGCCACTGGCCTACGTAATGTGTTCCAGACAGAGAGAGGAGGAGGAGGGGGAGGAGGAGGAGGAGGAGGAGGAGAGGAGGGGGAGGCAGTATACACACCATGGCTCAGGGTACAATACAGACAGAGTGAGCCTGTGTGTGTGTGTGTGTGTGTGTGTGTGTGTGTGTGTGTGTGTGTGTGTGTGTGTGTGTGTGTGTGTGTGTGTGTGTGTGTGTGTGTGTGCAGGTGATGGAGGTACGGTCTGTGTGTGAGTGGTTGGGTGTCATGGTGTCTCCCCTGCTGTGTGTGTCAGTATGTGACAGTGTGTGACTGTGTGAGTGGGCGTAAGTGGGAGGTATGTGGCGTGGAAATGGCCTTAATGGAGTTGGACGAGGTCCACAATAGACAGGACTTCACCTCAGACAAGAGG
The DNA here is from genome assembly GCF_963422515.1 of Blennius ocellaris. Classification (NCBI taxonomy): domain Eukaryota; kingdom Metazoa; phylum Chordata; class Actinopteri; order Blenniiformes; family Blenniidae; genus Blennius; species Blennius ocellaris. The sequence goes on along the minus strand of NC_137662.1, from coordinate 3,482,072 downwards.
ACCGAGGGAGAGGGAGGAGGGTGGAGAAGAGGCGAAGAAGGAGGGAGAGAAGAAACCCGGCAGCAACGACGACGACCGACGGGGTGAAACATTATCACAAGCCCTGATGAAAATCCCTCCACGTGGAGCAACACGTGTGGAATCGGAACGATGCGCCCACATGGAGCTGGTTGCTGACGAAAAGTGAGCAGAGCAACCAACACCAACCACCGACGTCGGGAAAAAGTTTCCACAAATTAATCTACTGGGTACGATCCATCCATCCGTCGAGCTGATCCCAGATCACCGGTCGACCACTGGCCCAACACCATCACACAATTTCCAGTCGCCTGTTCTCCACCAAATGACCCTGAAGTGTGGATTCCCCCACCTGGAATGGATGTGCTGACCAATACACAGACATGAGGCCTTCCTTATGCTTAAAATCCATAATATAATGAAAAACAACAGAAAATAAAAGCCTTTCTGAACAAAGAACGTTTGACCATCTCTAAACAATCAGCTGTATAATATCTGGTAACACAAACAGTATAGAAATGTGTGTAGCGTCCATGTCGGTGAAGGTTGGACAGTGAACTGGTCTTCCCTGACCGACTGTCAGCTCTGACCGCCGACACACCGAAGCTCAGGACGACACGACCTACAAACAGTTTGACCCAGTCCAGATAATACTGGGATCCCATCTCTTAACTTTTGCTTTTCACCTGCTGCTGCAGTTTCTCAACTCTTTCATCACATCCAGTGTTCAGGCTTCTTTAAAAACCGGCTGATTTCAACTCTCTTCAAAGGGTTCCACTGCACGTTTCCGTCCTTTGTGCTGCTGCTTGTGACGATCTTGATCAAAACACCAAAGGACTTCACCTCAACACTGGTTTTCACCACTTCCAAACATCTTTTCTTTCTTGAAGAACGTCAGAATTCCTGACGCAGCACGGCAGCCTCCCCTGCATGATGGCGCCTCCGCCGTGCTCTGCAGTAGTTTGGCTGCACTATTATTTGTCAAAACCGACGCTTTAGTTTAATCTGTCAACAGCTTCTATCTGACGGTGGTTGCTCCTTCCTTTCAGGCGCTGTGCGTTTCTCGGCATTTGCTTTTGAAGTGTGGGGAAAGTGGTACAGGAGCCCTCCAGACGGCTCTTGAAGCTCTTTACACGTGTCTTAATTTCGTCTTTGCTCCACATCCAGGAAGCATCTGATGACTTTGTAACGATAATAACAAGTTCCGGCCTTCAAAGCGGCCGCTCCGCAGCTCTCTGCATCTTTGATGATAACCTTGAAGTCTCAGAAGCGCTTGTCTTTATTTGATCGCGGCCTTTTCTGATGTTCCTGCTCACCGTTGTGCAAAAAACAAACAGGGGAATAAGTTTGCATGCAGTCAAAACCTTCATTTAGTGGTCAAGTCAAATCTCAGTCCGTTTTGTTTCCGCTTTAGTTTGAAGCACAAATTCAAATCTTGCTGTTTTTAAAGTGACTTCTGAAACAGAATTATATTCTGATACAGAGTCGCTGACGTTGTATTTATTTGCTCTAATAGTAAACCAGTGAAATTAGCAGTGTGAGTATTCTACCTCCCACTGCAGGGAAAATCATTTCCGACGGTGAGATTAAAAGTTGGCTCTCCTGAACACGGCCGCTTGAAGAACCCAATGTTTACAATGAGTACCGATGCAGGAGGCAGCCTGTCGAGCATTGTGACGGGAACGCCACCAAATCTGTCATTTCTATAGTGAAAAAGGTGAAGTAGGACTTGGAGGACGAGTGATGGGGGAGGAGGAGAACGGAAGAGCGGGCCTTGGAGTGTGCGTCGCTGTACATTCTGTGCATCAGGCATGATAGCTCCGTGTGTGTGTGTGTATGTGTGTGTGTGTGTTATTTAAATCCTCCCACAAAGCTTTGAAGATGAGGGAAGTTGGTCTCCCATCTCCAGCTCTGGCTGATATGCAAACGCGGGGTGAATACACGCGGACATACATACACACATTAACCCCCCGCCACGCGCATGCACACACAAAGGAGCCCGTCAGCACAATGCCTTCAAATATAGCCGTCCAATCTTTTGACTCTCAATTTGCCCACCTTTTTGATAATGCCGCGCCTGTTTGAAAAAAAAGGGTGAAAGGCAAGGGGAGCATGCAATTTAGAGATACTACCGTGTAGCCATTCCCAGCCTCCTCTCCCTCGCCCGCCATCACTTTACCCTTCTTTAGCTCGCTCTCGCTCTCTCTCTCTCTCTCTCTCTTTCTCCATCTTTTGATTATGCGATTCGCCTTGGCAGACGAACAAATAGAAGAGAGAAAAAGGGTAGTGTTTGACACTGTCATTTTCAATGACAAAATACAATCTAGCCGGGGCCGGTAATTCGCCGGCGAGGGATTAGCCTAGCGCGAGGTTGGGCCCCCAGATTAAGACGGAGCCACAGCGCCGGGGATCTTGAATTTCATCATCTCCGCCGCCCGGGCACAATGGCGTATTCTTCCCCCTTTCTCCTCCAGCGTCTGATGAGGGGTCAGGAGAACTCACCTCTCCTCTTCTTCTCTTCCTCCCGCTCGGAGCGCCACTCACCGCCGCATTCATTCACGGGCCCTGACTTTTGTATTAGCGTGGATACCTGAGTGCTGAAGGCTGACGGGAGGGAGCCCTCCACACGGCCGCAGCTTTCAGCCAGGACAAAGCGGGATACAAACAATCTGCATGCTTGTGTAAAGTGCCGTTCTTCACACAGGCATATGCACAAACATCCAGCAGGCTTTACCTACTGACACACATACACAGGTGACATAAGGAGGCGATCCCACAGATTTGATCGCGACTGCGTTGGAAAGGGCTTTGCGCTGGTCTTAGGGTAGACTGCCCTCTTGTGGCCAGTTGGCAGAAGTTCTCTTTATGGTTCTTATCAGCTGCTCCTTTACGGCTGTAAAAGCACCCGTCCAGCTTTTTTTTTTTTTTTTTTTTTTTAATGCTTATCCAACTGGAGGTGATCCAAGCTGACTGTGGACAAAAGGAAGATGCAACATTACCTTCCTGATCTGAATTCTACTTGCTGCAGAGATTGGGGGGGAAACGTGAGGCAGTACGTCTGCCGCCTGTGAGCTGCATGTTTTATCAACACACACTCATTATTGATCTTCAACACTGGCTCTGCTAAAAAAAAATCATGCTAGATAACTTGTTTTTTTTTTTTAATTCAGCAAATATTTTGTATTTTATACTTTTTAAAGTCATACTATGAGGCCGGATCAGACCGTCTAACACCCTCCTTTACATTTCCAGAGAAATTAAGGTGTATTTCAAGGTAGGAGAATGCAGGAGGACATTTTTTCTTTGTTATTATTTCAAAGAGTGAAACTTCTGCAGTTTAGATTCAATACAGCAACAGTGTTTCCTGTATTGTTCTTTATGTCTTTATCTAATAAATCAGGAAAACCAAAAGTATAACATCTAAAACAAATAGAATATTTCAGACGACTAGAAGTTATATCTTTTGTTTTGGGAATTTGACCAACTGAGCGCTCCAACACTCTCCACCGCTCGCGCGCGCGCGTGCGTGCGTGCGTGCGTGCGTGTTCCCATGACTGATGTTGACCAATCTATCATGTTTAACCACAAGGAAAAGTTTAGAATATGAGCACATTGTGGCAGAAGGTAGAGCATTGGCGGACACAGCTTCACCCAAAAACACACAGGGAGCTATGTTCTCAAAATCACCCGTTATGGTTCTAAAGCTGCTCTGATAGCATGAGGAAAGTCCCTGTGTGATCTGGAGCGGCCTCCATGAGGAGTCCCACACTCCTCATGGAGGCCGCACAGGGAGGTTACTTTGCTTTTCCTGGTCCCCGATTTGTATCTTTTGAAAGAAAAATGAAGTTTTCATAACCTAGAAAAACTACAATGTGGTAAATCTGACAATGGATGATGGAAATATAAGGTCTATTCTTTTCTAATGAATATTTTGAAGCAATTCCATGAGTAATAATTCTAATAAAACATGGCAGTAATTAGTGTGGGCCAAGTCAACACTCTTGTGGTTCTTTTCATTTGTTTAGTCTTCGTTTTGTGAGCAGTTAGCATGTCATTTTCAGTATTTTTGTCGTTTTAACGGGAGGAATAGAAAGAGAAAAAACCCGATTGTGACATTTGCAGATTGTTCTGATCACCTTGTACGTGGAGCTGAAGCCTGAGGAACATTAAAGAGCAGCGATGAAGGTGACTTTAAAGCAGAGTGCAACTCCCACTGGAACCTTCACATGTGTGTGTGTGTGAAGGCGTAAGGTTGCCTTCTGCCTCTCCTCTCCTCTCCTCTCCTCTCCTCTCCTGTCCTCTCCTCTCCTCTCCTCTCCATTCCTGCTGTCAGCAGACCCACTTTGATCTCCCCGTCATTAGTCAGGTATGCAGAAACACAGGCGAGCCCACCACCTCGTCTTCTTCCCTCCCTCCTGGTCTTTCTCCCACGCTCCGGCCGGCGAGCGGCGGCTGACCTGCTTGTCTTCTCGGCTCTCTATCAAAGAGCGGAAGGTAGAGCAGCGACTGCCGTCGTTCCTTTGAGCTTGATCCGTACACAAAGTGACAGCGGAGGCACTCAGCCGCCACTTTCTACCCCTAAATACCTTTTTCTTCTTTTTTTTTGGTAAGGAGGTTGAGAAGTCTCAGAGGTTGTTGACCAGGAAGAATGCACTCAGGCTTACAATTTAGGATCTTATTGACTTAGCAGAAGAAAGTGTTTATATGAAAAATGCAGACTTGAGCCACAGAGACCACTAAATAAATGTAAAGACAACAAAAACATAATCTATGCACTGTGATGCTCCACAGGCTGAGATGTTATGGAGTATGGAAATCAACATAAATCATGAAAGAAAGGAAGGAAGGAAGGAAGGAAGGAAGGAGCAGGTCGAAGAAAAAGAGGTAAAATAAGATTGTGATCAATCACACAATAGAGCAACTGAATGGTTCCAACACCAAGGGTCCAAGTCCCACATAAAGTCACTTCATTATGAAATGTAAAAAAGCCAAATGATTGCATCGACAAAACTAAACCTCATTTTTAAAAGTACATATAAAAACACGACGGCTTCACTGAAATCAAAGTTTTCAAAGTCGGACTAACATGACACCAAAAGTCAACAAAATGGATACGCTGCATTAAACAAGCATAAAGAGCAAATCAGACAAAAAAATATGCAATTTACAAATGTGAGACGTTGTTTTGCTTCTATTGATAATTCACAAATGGCTTTTGTTGTGGTGTGTGACATCATACGTTCACCAAAGTCTGTCCCAACAATGACAACCTGAATGAGAACATGCTGTATCACCGTCTGACATTAACATCATTTCGACATTACCGCTGCACTCGGTTATTTGTCAGGTATACCGGGAACACAGTGTCATGGCTCCTTTGGATGAAACATCCTGGACACCAGTGATGTTGGCTGTCAAACAAGAAAACCAAGCGAGGACCACACTGACCTCGGACTTTGAGCTCTAAAAATCAATGTTTGCTGTATTGGCCCATGGCCCTTTTGTCTGAATGGAAAAAAACCGGCTAAAGATATGACATCAATCAATCCTACACGTGGCCTTACTTGTGTCCAGAAACAACCTCTTAAGTTCTCTGCCTGTTGTTTCTATTGTCCTTTTCGTGGACGATGCAGTAGATTTGTTGTGAAGCTGAACGACTTGTCAGTTATGAACGATGTTCGAGAGAGAAAGTAGAGAGTAAATAATATAACCATAAAAGTTGAAATAGTCCAGAAGCAAATCATTCTAAAGACTTGATGAATACTAAAGGTTTCACAGTGACTTTTAGAAATGAAAGACAGATTCCTTTCAACTGAAAATAAAGCGAGGCCCAATAAAACAGATCATCATGACGACACAGTAACCAAGAACAGCTGCTTCAGAATACAGAGAGACACATGGAAACAAAGAGACGACCAGCGTCCACTTTACCACTGTTTGACACTTTTGTTAAGAGCAGCTGCTTGACATTATGCAGTAAATGCATAAATGTCACTAACCCTGACTGTTTCCATGCAGTTCTCACATTACTACCCATCACTGAACAACTGCTCTCTGCACCAGCGAGAACAAATCCGTCAGAACTTCCACATGTCCCGCACCTGGAAAAGTGTAAATACAAAGACCACGTTTGTTCAGTGTGACTGTAGTAATCAGGCTGAAGTATGGAAAACAGAAACGTGCTCCAGAGCAGAAAGTTTCCAGAAGACGGGCTTTACTTTTGACTGTTTGCTTCCATACTCACAAAGTGCTGCTTTATGGTTTCTTTCCTCTCTTGCTTTTCTTTTCTTTTTTTATTATATTGCAGCATGCTCACTGGAGGACGTGTAATCACACATCTCATGCAGAAAAACTGGACTGAAAATACTGTTTTGTATCATGGAAAAGCTCTCATAGTGATTGTAACAGTAAAAACCCTCCTTGGGCGAACATTTGACTTTTCACAAGTGTAAATGCTGGACGAAGTGCACGAGTTGAACCCATGAATGGAATTCCTGATGAAACGCAGGCCGACACCGACACCAACACACAGTGACATGTCAAACGCTGCAATCTGAAGGCGACTGTCCACAAATGTGGGGAAACATGTAGTAGCACATAGTGACCACATGGTGGCAGAACCTGCACATAAAATAAAGTGAGGTGGGAACGCATAAGAAGAAGAAAGTCTTGTTCCTATGATTTATTATAGCCGATTTCCACTGCTCTAAAGCTCAAATCCCTTAAAATACAACTGAAATATTGATGATATAAAGACCAAAATCTGTAGATATTTTATTATGAGAACTAAAACTGAACCTGTGAGGGGAAAAAAGAAGAAGAGAGAACTGATTGAGAACTCACATTTTCAATGACAAAGGTCCACTCTTTGTCCTCGAACTCCTCTGCATGGGGGTCCTGCGTGGAAAAGAGACGGCAGAGTTAATGAGTGACGGTTCACTCACTGTGCTCACACACTGACCCGATTCCTGTGTCCCATTTTCATTCTTTATTCACAGAGGTGACGTTAAATCACCGTTGATGCCAGGTCAACTGCCACCGGTTCCTTTTCTCAGGAACATTTATGCAAAATGAACCGATCAATGACTGTTTAAATTCTAATAGGCTCTTCTCCAAACACCTGTCCCTTACAGAGGTGGGGCCATTTAAATAAGAAAAGATGAATTGCTAAGAGGCACTGTGACAACCAGGGACATGTCCTGGGTCCTAAATTAGATGTGTTGTCCCTCCCATGTCAGACACTGCTGCTTTCCATCTTATTTATTCACGTTTTTCCTTCAGATGCCTGCTAGAACTCACTGATCAATCGATTGGACTTCATTAATCCCACATAGAGATATTCAGTCATCACATCGGCTCAACATAACACAAATACTTCAAGATGAATATATGTACACATATGGAAATACAGGGGGACAAATACTCCACAGTATAAATATTTACAATGTGACCTGCGGTAAGGCTCCTTCCTGTGGTCTGCCACTGAAGGAGCTGCTTGATGTTCCCACAGGGTGGTGGGAGGGAAGAGACGCCTCACTCAATCTGAATCTCGTCTTCAATGCAGGTCTCTTTAGCTGTTTTTCTTTCAATCTGTGTTGTTGCCTCTTCCATTTGTTCGACTGACGCCACAGAAGCAGACCGTGAAGGAGGCAGTGTGGACGACCTTCACAGAGCTTCCAGCTTCAACACGGACACAACAACACAAATCACTGCGGCTCGTTCTCAGACTGCACATGCACATCTGACGGTGGACCCTCACGAACCAGGCGGACTCCAGTGAAAACTCATGTTGTCGCCTTTGGAATGAGGCGACGGTCCAACCGCCACTAAAGCCCAGTTTCCACTGCACAAAACGTGCAGGAAAGGACTGGTATAGTGAAGGTTTGGGTTTCCACCGCCAGAATTTTGGGATTTTCCCCAAAACAAGCGCTCCAAAGGCTTCTGATTGGTCAGTGATTTATTACACGCCCTCAACATTTCAATATGCCGGCTGTAGGAATCCTCTGTCACATGAAACCAGTGTAAAGAAGTCAAACTTTTGCTGGACTTACAGAAATGAAGATCAATAAAACACATTTGCACTATTATTAATTGAAATAATGACTTAAATATTGTGAAACTTCACAACTTCGACTTGTCATTCATTTTGTGGTTTACAAAAATACCTCCAATTCATTTACATCAATCCACTTTCTGTTGCATGTTTTACCCTCTGGAAGAGAATCCCTGCTGGAGGCGAAGGATTTCAACATTTTAAACTCGTGTGGCAACTCTCCAGATCATAACATCAATTAACTGAACGCCTATTAATAGGTATGACAACAAATCATGAATTTAAAATGTATTTGAAGCGTAGTTATTAGGACGTACGAGTCAAGTGAGGTGAAGCAGAACTGAAGGAGATCGTAATGTAAATCTGTCGTGGAGATGAGGGGAGGTCAACCACGTCTGAGCCAAACACTGTAAAGTGAAATAACTTTGCTCCACAACAAGTTCACATAATTGTTCCCATGTGGAAACTCAAAGAAAGCCGTCGCATGTTGCACATTGTGTCTGAAGCCGCGGAGCATCCTCCACTGTGCACTTTTCATGCACCGACACGCCCCTGGAAATCAATATTCCTGCAGTCTGGTACAACAATGGAGCAGCACAACGCCCACGCGGACACAAAAACACCAAGAAAGTGATACTGTAGCGTCATCGCCATCGCCGCCGCCGCCCCTCTCCACCGCTACACACCGGAAACCCGCCGTTGTTTTACAACTGCCTAAACCGTCCAGCAGAGTGTGGCAGCATCCGCCGTCTGTGTACACTCTATTAGCCTATTAGGACGTTTACAAGAAACACACGTGACGTTCTGTGGGCTTCTGCCGCCGTGCAACCAGTCGAAAAGCTGATGTAATATTAAAGTGAGCCGGCTCGGTCGGGAACGCCAAGAAGCAGAGTGTGGAGGCAGTAATGGTGCGTCTGGGTACTTCCTGCCCACTCCCGCTGCTCGTCTCCGCTCTGATTGATTCCGTCTGCAGCGGGAGCGCTGCCAAGCTGATTTCATTTTTCTTTTGCAGATTATAAAGTTCATCCGAGGCCTCCCGGTGGCGAGCGTCTCCCTCAGGCGTCGGCTGCAAGATCCCGCTGAGCTCAGCTGTTCTCCCAGTGAAGAGCTTCGGGGCAAACGGGCCTGTGAGAGGCTTCACGTCTTCAAATCACTGCTGGAGCGTTCACCTCAAGTCACATGGAGACGTGCTCACGGTGGAAGCCGGCAATGATGAGCCCATTCAGCGCAACATAAAGTTGTCTTGAGCAAGTTACTCCTGCTTGTCTATTAAAGTTGGGGATTCGAGATTTAAATAGACGATACCATGACTTGCACACCTTTTTTTTTTTTTACTTGTCAAACAAAAAGTGTCTTCTTGAAATGAATACAACAACTTCCAGCTGATTGTAAATGTGCCAGCAGCACCACATCCCCACGAAAATGACCCTCAGTCGCTGTTTAGGCTTCAGGCCTGGTTCATAAACCTGAAATACCGTTTGCAGATTCTGTCCACAACCAGAGCGACGCTACAAACCTGACAAATCCTCATCTCTCTTACTTTTAACCATGAATTCTTCTGAAAGACAATGTTAATCTAAGACTCAGAGACAGTGTAGACACATGTTCACGCTACATAAATAGCAATAAACATGTTTCTATAACGTTTCCACCTTCATTAAGATACGTGAGATTAGTATGATTATTAGAAACAGTGTGGAGGTACTTTAGTGGCACAAACTAAATATCAGCACCTCCCTGACTGGTCCAATAAAACACATGAAATTCTTCTTTTTGGTAGCTTCATAAATGAAATTGAACACCAAATCTGAGTTTTGAATGAGAAAATCCAATCAGGCAGGGTAAAACACTACTAATTACTCTAAATGAAGACTTTCTCTAAGCTGTGAACATAAAACTACAACAAACTCAATGATATAAAAGGGAGACGGTTTGAGTTATATACGTTTGCAAGTCAGTGAGACACTAAATACTATTTGTGAAATTACACTCACGGTGTTTATTAAAGTTTGTGTTTAGTTAACAGAGATTTTACAGAAGTTCCCAGGAACATCCAATCAGGCAGCTCTCACGCTCTCAGGTAAACTTCGATGACCAAACCTGATGTGACGAATTTACAATCACATGTGAATTTGCCAGATTTGGTCTGTGCCTCTGTTATAAAGCTGATATCTTGCTTCTTAATTCTGCTTGGTGGTTCACGTCCATGACAGCAGTGGGTGATCTCTGTTCTCCCCGAGACTCTCTGAGCCGATCAGATCTGATTTGACCTCAGTCCTACAGGAGAGGGTGATCTGTGCTCTCCGTGGCTTTCCTTTGTGTCTCGTTACAAAAACATCTTTATTACTTCCTGTGGGACCGGAAGTGGGCCCAGAAAGGACACAGTCACCAGTACGAGCACAGAGCCGGAGGAGTGAGCCAGAGGACACCAGAGCAGCGTGTTTTCACAAACGTCTGGAGATTAACTCCAAACTCACATTTCAGCTCCTATCAGCCATGTCTTTTACTTGTTTTTCTTAAGATATGCATTGAATATTTTGACTTAATTAATCATTTGGTGTCTTGCAGTTTACACAATCACATCTATTACTAAAATCAAGTTTACAAGATCGGGAAAACCGACCAAATATCTGGGCGATCACAGGACATCTTGTGCATCTCTTTAGCTTATTAATGTAAAATAACAACGGTAAATCAAAGGAAATAGTTGAAAATAGGAAAAACTAATTCTGCTAATTATTGAGATATTATAATGTATTAATAAAAGCGGAAATGTCACAGTGTCTGGCCTTTTTAGTGCAACTGATCATTGTATTTATCTTAGAAATAGAAACGTACCATATTGTGCTTGAACTTGAGGACTGTACACAGAACATCCTCGCATGGGACAGTTTCTATTTTTAACAATAATTATAATAATTAGAGCACGTTTTTGGTAGTGTACTGCATGGGACAGTAACTTGGCGGCAAACCAAAGCCAATTTAGCCATTTTGGTTTAACTAAAAATGGTCACCTACATTTACGATAGTAAAGATTTGAATCACTGCTATAATGAGGAAACAAGATCAATTTAGGCACGTATACCCAAAGAGGGCCTCTGTGTGTTGTTATCTCGAGCATCATGAAGTCCTTGTGTTGAATCCGTCACAACTCTTTGAGACCGGCATTGAACTGCAAGTCACAAGCCTGCTGCTGCTTCTTCCACTTCCCATTCACTCAGTCACAGAGGGGCCAGTGAATCTGTCCGTGTCACATTGGTCTGGATTAAGTGCATTAGAAATATAGACCAACGCTTCAAACAGTCGTTAGGTGAACATTTTTGGACGTTCAATTTACAGCGATCATTAAGCTGTTTATCGTGCATCTTGATAGAGCAATGAACATACAATCTATTGGTCACGGACAGATTCTCTGTGTGGCTTCGTGGTTTAGTGGTCAGCTCTGTTGATCTTTGCTCAGAGGATGTTCCTGGTCTGGACCTGCTGGCCTTCCTGAGTGGAGATCACAGTGCGCTCCCTGACCCTGGGTGCGCCGTCGCCATGCGCTCTGGCAGTCCTCCCACTATCCAGAGCCACGCTGGTTAGGTTAGCGTCTGACTGTAAATGGATCCTCCGGGAGTGGGAGAGTATGTGTACGGTGATCTCTGTGTTTGCTCTGTGATGGACGAGCTCGGCTGCTCAGGCTGTATCCTGCTTGTATCAGCCGGGGTCGGCTTGGTTTGGTTGGAGCTGGTGTAGAAAGTGCATCGATAAACAGGCAAGTCACAAACAGATTCATCTGGTAACACACACCACTAGTAACTTTACTATTCAGTGTGGTGTGTGGGTATTTGTGGGAGGAGGTAAGAGGTAACAGGACACTGAGCCCTGAGCCGGCCTGTCAGCAAGGAGGCCCAGCATGTTTAAGTAAGGCAGGCACGGTGACAGATCTTATCCACACAGGGCTGCCATTTACAGACACAACTGTATCGTACAATAGGTGGAGAGATGGGACTGGAGATACAGTCCAAAAAATGTTGGGAAGTCCACATTTCCCTCCGCTGACGAGGAGCTGGAACCCACCTTAAAGAGAGTGACGGTGATCTCGATGTTTTCTGGCACAGGCCACACCACCACTCCTCTGTAGGGGTTTTTGATGCCGGGCTGCCAACTGTGGGCCTGGAAACACAAAAGACAAACAATTATTTTGAGACAAACGAGCTCAAATTATTCACTTTGTCGTTTTGGGTCGGCTTCTTCTTCAGTACAAACCTTGGAGGATTTCCGCCGGCTCCTGCGGGTCCAAACCACCACCAGTTTATCAGGTTGCCTGTGAGATTTAAAAAAAAAAGCAAGATGAGTGGAAGAGGGAGAAAGCAGTCCATTCACCTCTGTCTAACTACACAACGACCCGATGAGACCATCAGCCCAACAAGCTTTTATCTCAAGGTTTTAATAACCTGGTGTACACACACAAACAGGTATACACACACACACACACACTCTTGCAGAGTCACTAATGGCATGAATAAATCATGATGAGACAACTAAACCCAGGCTTTGTCTCTGTGGACCGCAGCATGCACACAAGTGCACATGCACAGAAATACACACACAAGAGGTGAGTGTGACAGAAAAGAAAAAACAACAAAAAAACCTGACACAATCATTTCGGAGTCACACTAATTGGAGAGAAGAAACGCTGCAAACAGATGGAGAGAAAATCAATTGGATCGGAGTGGTCATGTGAAAACGTAAAGTTCAATATTCACCAAGATGTGTTTAAAAACGTCAATAAATCGATGTGGAGCAACATCCAGGAATCAGGGTGTTGACTGAGTCACATCCAACCAGGTGGTGTGAGAGATCAGCCAGAACATTATGACCACAGGCCTCATAAGGCAAAAGGTGCCTTCTTGAGCCGTCTATTCTAACAGGTTTTTATCAGAACTAAACATTAACTTCAAGTCTTTGCTAACAATGCCTCTGCCATCAGATCACCACCAATCCTTTATTGGTCAACGTGTGATGGACAATGACCACTGCAGACCAGTAAAACCCCCATGATAGCTCAAGTTAAGCAGGTGGTTTGAGTCTCTACAATTCTGCCCCCGTTATACCAATGGAAATCCAGACATGTTTGCTGGCTGTCAGATACATTCATGAACATAAGCCATTATAAAACACTGTCAGTGTTAATGAAGTTATGGTTCATCAGAATTGAGGTCAATACTGAGGATAAGTTGATTCCTAGTTGGCGACTGTCAATAACACAAACTGTGTGCTTGTTTTACTGAAATACTCAAATCCAGTATTGACCCATCAATCACTGTGAAGGTGATCAATAGTTTCAGTACTAAGCTAGTGATTTGATATGATTTACAAAACGATGTATCCAGAAACGAATGTATCTACGAATAAGTCCTCATGCATCAGGGCTGAAAATATGTGCATGAATCAAACCTCTAAGATCACCAGGGACTAAAGAAAGATCTTATAAGAACTACTTAGAATCACTTTATTTTCCGCAAATCGGTAAAAGCCAGCCCAATACGTTTGTCAGCTGATAAATAAAAAGAAGCTGCATGAACGTTGGCGACATCAGACTCAAAACGTCACTTCTGTTCGGCCACACTTATTTTGACCAGGATTACACTGGGTATTTGGGATTAACACAGCTATATGGCAGCAATGCAGCGCTCACAGCAGCCAGTCCACTCTTTTTCACAATTATTTGCAAGCTAAACACTGGATTTAAAGAGTGAAAACGGTTGCTGCATGACTGAAAGATGGAGAGAAGCTCAGAGAGCAGAGGGGAGAAAGAAGAGGGAGAAGGAGGAGTGATGAAACAATTTCAGCCTTGAGGAGAGGCCCCACACAGAGAGGCCATTGTCCAGGAACACATGGACATATCAGAGCTCACGCTGCTCACATAAATATCGCCCCCCGTCTCTTTCCCCTTTGTACAGTATTTCTTTCTGCGCTACGAGGAGAAAAAATGTGAACCATTTGTCTGCAGGCTAAACGTCTTCTCCACACTTTTGAGTGTTGTTGTCTGTTGTTGGGCGGCGGGCTCCGTCCCTCACCATGGAGCAGCAATCAAGAAATGCCACAAGAGAAGAAAACAAATGTGATAAAGACAACCTCAAACAGGCCTGAAGGAAGGCTCTCAGAGTGACCAGCCTTCAATACTACAGCCCTAATGCAACTTGTGGTGTGATATTTACAATGTACAGTTCAGTCCCAACTCAATTGGAGAATATAATATATTATAACACGCATGCATACAACAAATGTTCCACTCTTACAAAACACGCACATACAGAAAACTGTGCTTTTCTGAATCGAGCGACATCCCTTCTACATAACCTGCAGTCTTCTCCAGCTCTGCTGCAGGGAGGGGACAGTGAGCCGACTTGTAATTGGCAGTAATTGGTTTAACCGACAAATACTTCTGGTGCTGACAACCAAAAGGGGGGGTGATTGTTTAATTCTTCAGGAGACTAATGGAGCACCTCCCCAATGTGACTAACACTGCATGCTCACAACTGAGAATTACTGGCGACAAGGTGAGGAGAACTACAAGCATGTCTGCTGATTTGTGATGTGAATTGGAGGCGCATTAATCCCCAAAATGTTTTTTTTTCCGTTTTAAAGACGATCTAAGACGTAGAAGTAAAAGAGGTTGGCCTGTGAATGCAGTCTGAGTGGTTGTGCTTGAGCTGGGGGGAAAAAAAAGATGGCAGGAAAGAGCAGAAGTGGGTCAGAGAGCTCAGCAGGGAAGCTGTGATCGCAGTCCTGGGAGACTGGCACAAAGCACTGATAAACCCTCCCACATCTACATTTAAGACTTTTAGCTGCCGCTCTCATCCAGGCAAAACGTGGTATTAGAGAACATGTAGGTGTTCGATGTTTCTTCGGAGACATTTCGGCGTCATCACAGGCTGGAAACATCAGCAGAGGACAAATACCTCTGCAGAGACTATGCCGTGTGTTTTATCAAGTTTCACAAACAAGACTCTTTGTTTTTCACGTCATTTCAATCTATATTTTTGCTCCCACACCCTCATCCGTAACATGAAACATGTACAGTTGTACGACTCAGAACAGACCCATCGTTCAGGATTGTTGAAGGGAACCTGAGACTGTGTGCACATGACCATCCGACCACATGACTGGAAGTCAAGGTTCATCGGTAAGTCAACGCTTCCTTCTCCTTCTTTCTGGAAGGAGGAAGTTAAGATTACTCGTTTGATGCAAGGGGATCCAGACGTGTAGAACTTAGGCCCCTGTTGACACGTCTCCAAAGAAAACGCTGAATTTTTGGTGTTTCGGAAAAGTTTCACATTTTGAATGTCTGGTAGAAACGTTGAAATTTTTTTTTTTTATTTTCATGCTGGGCCACTAGTGGGTGCTGTTGTTTACTTTTGTAATGAAACCACACGCACGCTCGTGTACACAGACAACAATACACTACAAACATTAGCAATGGGAGGTGATGGAGCTGGATTGTTATTCCGGTGACTGTCAAAATAAAAGTACCAAGTCCCAGGAGAACATGGACTGGGAGCCATGACGGTCTGGAGGCCGGCGACGCTTTCAGAGATGCATCTAGTTTTTGCTGAGCTAGTGAACCAGCTGTGTTCCTGTTTCAGATGTACTTAAAAATAATGAGCGATAATGTGTGTGCGTTATATTTAGAGTTCAGGGACCTTTTTTTTTTTTTCTCAGAGGGCTGCTGCTAAAACATTCAGGATGCTACATTTGTATAGCGAGTTTGGATGTTGGTGTTGAGCGTACACACCTCTGCTCTCTGAGGGCACAGATCCAGATGGGAATCTGTAATTTCAGTGGGTGGCTCGTAACATAAACGTCTGTGGCGTGACAAACGCAGAACACTGTGTTATTACTGTTTTCAGGGAGTCACCAAAACCCTGCCTAACCTGTGTAGACTAACTTTGTATGTCACGTTTGCAACCTGTTGTGGAAAACCCATGTGATATGCTTTAAAGAGCTTTGACCTTTGGTATTGAAAACTTTCTCCTCTTTTCAAACCACTGAATAAACTAGTAATGCGTCATGGCCTGCTGAGCATCACAAGTGGGGAGCTCGTCCTGTATGACCAGCTGAGTCTCTGAGGTGGCCAAACGTATAGAAGGATCGCTGTGATGTCTGAAATTCATAGATACAAGCAAGGGAAAGTGTGGTAAGAGAGGCAGGTGTGGCGAACACCCTTTCTTTTATTTTTGTCATACAACTAATCTTGTCATTGCAGCAACATTATGGCAGAACGTCTGTTTCACGAAACCCGGGCGGCCTGGTAACGTTATGCAAACTCAGCTGTGCTGCAGAGGGAATCTCCTGAGGAGAACCTGGAGTTCCTCCAGTAAGAACAGCTGGAAAGGCTTGCTTTTTAGAGAGTAGCACCACTGCCAGTGTCAGGTAGGCTTTATAATGATTAGCCCGTGTTATATTCATTTAACATCTTTGATAAATGTTCTGCTCACTTCTACTGCTGAATGTGATACAGAAGTGGAGATGCGGTAACAGCTATAACACTGTCAAACATCCAGCAAAAGTGGGAAAAAAACTAAAAAACCCCAAACATATACAGTAAAAGGACCTGTGTTGAAAGCTTGGAGTTTTTTTTCCCCCCACACTTGACCTAGTTGGCAATTTCTGGTTCAGAAAGGACAGCGAGAAAAGAACAATCGGAAGCAGGAACAGATGAAGACTGAAAATGAGGAACAGAGAGAGAGAGAGAGAGAGAGAGAGAGAGAGAGAGAGAGGGAAACAGAGAGGTGGAGTGCTGCTGCTCTCAATCTGCTGCTCTATCAGTCAGCCTGTGGCTATCAAGTCCGACGTCGCAGTGCAAACACAATCTGTGCATGTCACACTCCAGACTGCCTGATAAACTAAACACACACACACACACACACAACGCACACACACACAGAAGCACTCGTGTAGCAGGCATGACCAGGCAAACTTGAACCTCGGTGACCAAACCAGCAGAATGTGTTCTGCTGTGAAGAGTTGATAGAAAACTTTTACAAATCTCATTCACTTTTAATACAAACAGCTTGAATATGACTGAGCTTTTCAGGCCTCTACTAACGGACCCTTAACATCCAATTATAGAACAGTCTGTCAGTGTGTGTGTGTGTGTGTCTCTCAGCCGGGACCAGGGTCAATGACACTGAGTGAATGCTGAAAGCACTCCAGCCAGACACAAGTGTCTGCAGTGAAAGCTCCAGCAGCTCACTAATCAGCTTAGCCGATGGTGTCTGCGCCTGGATGTGTAGCGTGTGTTTCCAGGACTTCTTTGTGGGATAGATTCATCTCCAGTTTCTGATTAAACAACACCACAACTGAAGAAGTTTGAATGCATGCATTTAGTTAGCCTCACTCACACATTCTAATGAAAGCTTGTTGACGTCTGTGTCGAAAACAACACGTTTTGACATGTTTCTACAGAAGCAGTGACTTTGTATTGCTTCTTCTTTGGTAAAATCCAGATTACAGAGCATCTTTCTCCAAATGAATTATGCAACATCAGCTGAATTTTGTTGTCCCCGTGACGATCTGACAAGATCCATGAAAGTAATATTGGATGAAGCTGCATTTTACATTCAGTTCACAGACGGTTCGCCTCAAATGGTGTAATCCTGAAGGTTGTGTTAAACAAAAGTAAAGTGCTTTCAGTAATAAGTGACGTAAAAGCAGCGACGGACTGATTGGATGTCAAGTGTTGCCAATTATGTCTGCAACAGCTGAAGAGAGAGGCCAAAGTCAGAGCAGGTAATTAACCAGAGGGAAGGATGGAGGAATGGAAGCGAGACGCAAAAGGCACCATTTCCCCTTGAGGGCCAGCGAGTCAGGTGCAACGCATTTCCATCTTCAGGTGGGGCTGAAGAAAAGAAAAGTGACGGCCCCAACAGAGCTTTTTGTTCAAGGGTAAAACTTCCTCCACGAAAAGAGTCAGAGCTGTGTGGGGATGAACTCCAATGAACTGATGAAGGCTGACCACAGTTTGAGGTGAAGTGCGGCCACAGCCAGAGGACATTGCAGACGGACGTTCCAGTGTATCTGGTCCTGTCTGGAGCTCATCACCCATGCTCTTTGATTCCTCCCTCTTCACGTCTACGAGGTGTACAGAATGCTTGAGCAGTCCACTTGATGAACTTGATATACGTCAAATTCCCTCCGAGCGTCCTTCTGCAAAGAGACCGGCTCTTTCTACTAATTACCTTTAATGACAAAGACACAAGTGCAGCTCAGGCTAACTTCAGCCACAGCACAGATTAAAAAATCCAACATGGAGCAAGAAAGAGAGGCAGAGAGGTAGGAGGGTGTCGGAACGGAGCTGGAGAGGTGAATCAAACATGTTGAATGGAGCTATAAATAGACAGTCAACAAGCAACGCCAAAGGACTGAAGGACTGAAGGACTGAAGGACTGAAGGACAGTCCACTGGAGCACATGTGATGTTTTCACACTGTGTGATGGACTTCAGTTGTGTATAATGGACGTGGGGAGCAGCTTCAGTGGACTCGACACGACTCAATTACATCTTTAAAACATCTTTATAATGCCCCTGCTGCCATGAGCAACATGGCCGCTAGAAAAGAGCGAATACATGGTGTTGAGAGATGAGCAAAACATTTAGTTGAGATACTAAGATACTGAGACGAGGGAGTGTCTGCAGATCAGGGGGAGTTCTAATAATTTATAAGGACCATCTCTTGTGATTTAAACTTGGGTCGGCCATTGATGTGAACTTTGTCAAATGTAGATGCGTCACAGACTTTAACCGCTTCCAGAAATCTGCTTAACAAGTCAATTTCAGAGTAAGATTAGGACACAGTGCAACTGAAAAACATCCCATGAATCCTTAACATTGCAAACCATTGGAAGAGACAAGAGCAACCCACGTGTGATGCATACCATTACCACAATCCAATCAATTCAAACTTTTTTTGTAAAGTTGTGCATCGGCAATAAATATTTAAACAAAGGTTGAAACCTGAGGGTTTGTTTTTTTTTTTTTTTTAGATTCTACAAATACAAATTTTGCATCTCAAAACATTTGCGGTAGAATCTCTTGCCCCTCTGAGGCATTCAGTTATCAAATTTAGGCCGAACAAAAGGAAGTCCTCCACCCCCCCCCCACCCCCCACCCCTCCAACGTATTTTAGGATGTACATGGAGAAGTTTGAAGATCCCTCTGGGAATACTAATGCTTCACTGGGAAAACAAATACTAATGAATATCACGTTTTCCATCGCAGTCAGTTCCTTGGATGGAACCACAGAAATCTCCGAGCAGTGACTGAAGCCAGCAGTTGGGATTGTATTTCAGTTATTTGGGCTTCTCTTCACTGATTCCAGAGAAATCAGGAGGGTTTTTTTCCACTCTTGGTTGACAAAATTCATAATCTAAATACCTCTTGCATTGGAGGTTAGGACGACCAAGCCTGGGTACCCAGTGTGATCGGCCCACACGCCACGGAATTTGTCGGCTTTGGTGCCATATTCCTTTTTCTTCTTGCTTGTATCATCTCCTGGGTTGAGCTCATAAAAGCAGCTGGCCTTCACTTTGTGGGGTCGGTTTGTTTCAGGCTTTTATCTCGTCTTGAAATTATTGGTTTGGAAATGGCTCTATGTCAATAAATCTTTATACAACAGCAATAGCTGTAAAACATTTGACTTACAAAAGAGACCTTAAGATATACAGTAAACATGAAAACTAGAGTAGCAGCAGCAGCCAACATCCAGCCGTCTGTCAGCACAGAGGAGCCTCAGGCAGAGATCAGGCACAGCAGGAATCAGGTGGATCATACGGTTTCAAAGCCAGATAAATGAGGGAATAATAGCAAGCCTCACTTATGAGGGGAAATTAAGCAATAAAAAAAAAAAGCTAATCTCCCTAATTCAAAGCTCTGTTTATACCAGTTTGCTAATAGCCATGACACTTGATTGACAAAGTCCTGATTAGAAGCATAAAGTGGTTTGGAGCAACAAGGAGCCCCAGTGAGAACTGGAACATCTATTTATTGACGCAAATTTGACATGGTCAATCGGGATTCAGCAGTAAGAAGATACGTGCAGAATTCAGCAAAAAACAGAATAGAACATTTGCTGCCTTGCTTATTTTTATCATACTTTATTGTCACCGGAAAAAATCTGTGAAACCTATCGTTTTGGTTTTTTTTTCCTTTTCCTTTTCGAGATGCAGGTGAGTCCTCTGGAAAGTCTCCAATCAGAAGCTAAACAACATTTTTAAAGCAATATTTTATCATGCTTTCCCTCTTCACGAGATCGCTGGCCGACACACGCCACATAACTTTCTCTTGCAGGGGGCAAGAAGAACTACATCCTCCCAGAGATGGAAAACATTGCAGCAGGTTGCTCCGTTTTTCTCAGATTCAGGTTTCCGAGCAGTGACTGTAGCTCATTTCTGGTTTGTGGTGGCGTGCTCTGCCATGCAGACACGCATGCAGCCGCGCCCCTCTGCAGGCTGATGAATGGCGAGCAGTCTCCATGGCCACATGTTTCCTCCGCCTCGCAGCGGCAAAAGGGAGACACATGGGCAGAGGCTCCGTCACATTTAACCCCCCATTGGCCGCTTCGGTCCCGCAGTGTTCCATGTCACCCCCGTGGACGTGGGAGGAGCGGGTAAATGCCCGTTTGTGTCTATAATTGCAGCATCGAACCGTCTCCACTTGGGCAAATTCCCCTGCAAAGCATTTGAAGTGACACTGCCGAGGGAAGGAGCTGAAGGAAGAGAGGAAGGGTGGTGCAGATAGAGTAATCAGGAGATGAAGGAACAAAAGAGATAAGACGAGAGAGCAGCAGAAAACGAGGAGAAACGGGGCATTAATGACTGGCCCAGATGACATCAATGTGCTTGGTGCAAGAAAACAATTAGTGAATCACAGAGAGCTGCAATCTGCACGAGGAGGACAAACCAGTTGGCAGAGTTAAATCAACAGCGAATGCTGCAATTAGGCAAGCAAGCAAATTACAACAAGTCCAAGTTTCAATTAAGAAAAGACGTTTTCCCTCAAGTTTGGCATTTCACTGGCAACCGTGTCGACCACATTTACACAGTCAAATGCACGAGGCAAATATTGGAAACGTCTTTAACGTCCGACTAAAAACCAAAAAATATGTGGAAAAAAAAAAAGCAAAAAGTAGGAGTTTTTGTTTTTCAAAACTAGAATCCCAAATCCTACCATTTCATCCCAAAATTCCTACACAACAGAAAACCACTGCTCTCTACAATCACCTGGCAATGGAACCGCCGCCCGGTGCCAAACTTCTTCTCAGGAATCTGTGAAGAGCCTCCGAATTTGAATAGAATGGAGAGACGCGTCAGCAGAGTTGGCAGGGAGACGGCGCTCTGGCAGAGACGTGATGATGGACACGTGCCACAACCCACACATGCTGCACAGAAGGCAACATGTCACAGCCTGACACAGGCCGGTCACCTTCTCTCACAAACACACAGCCATTAGTCGGCTGTCCGTCCGACGCTGGAACTTGAGCGGCTCATTGATGCACTTTTGGCATTTCGCAAAACACTTGGGACTGAACAACAAGTAACGGGCGGAAAAGTTGAGCGGTTGTGTTTCCTTCAAAAGACAAGCCATGAAAAGAAAGGATAATTAGAGATGTAATGAATACAAACTATCAGCTCCAGGGATGGAGGAATGCCCAAACTGGGTTTTAAATAAATGTTGTGTTTACAGCCATCGTGTTAGATCCAGGTGGAACAGACCCCTGTACGATTGCCGAGTCGGCATTAAATTTGTGCCAAATTTCTGTCAAAGTCTGTTTGATATAAAGTAGGACTCGGTAGGCTTGCTGACATATTTTCATGCAGTTTGATTAAAGTCTGATGAGTATAAACCAGTGTAAAACAGTGGACACTTGCGACATACGACAATTGCAAGCGGAAAACATCCAAATGTTCAAACTGAGCCACAGTAACCCACCCTGCAGGAGGAAACGATCCCCGCCCTGAGTTCATCGTAAATGATTTCAACGTCAAACTAATGTTCTCCGGACACTTTAATAGCCCGTTGGTGAAAATCCCACAATAAAGACACCCATTAATTAACACAACAAGCTTCTCCTTGGACTCAAGCCATGTGACATCAGGTAAATTACAATAACAATGCTTTCTGCAATCAATACAAACATTTAGGTTGATTCAGATAAATCCCTTGTTTGTCGAATAAAAATCCTCTGTGGTTACTTATGAGAAGTCGGAAGCAAATCTTAGCGAGATCCAATCAAGGTGCCTCAAAAAGCAGCTTTGAACGAGGTTATTAGTGAGAATTGAATCCTTGGTTCAAGGCCAGGTTGAACACGTCCAAACAATAGAGGCAATATATCTCAGCACATTAGCTCTGGGCACAAAGAAGCAGAAGAAGAGGATCCTTGGTTATAGAAATGAATGATTCACTCTCAGACGTGCAGATGAGTACTAAGACCCTGCAGGATAAAGATTGATAATGAAAGCAGGTGGGCCTGGTACATCACAATGCTCCTGGTACCTGCTTCAGCCTGAACAACGACTATTGTGTCAAACAGTCGGATCCACAGCCCGTTAAGTCACATCACATAATCACTGACTCTGACACAAAAGTCGTTGAGCTGTTTTAAAGCTCAGTGGGAAAGTCGGACGGAGATGTTATGATAAGATTAAATAAATTATAGATGTGGTGGTTGTCGGGGGGATTTGTCCGAAGCCCATATAAGCACATGAACCCAAGTACAAAACCAGAAGGAAAATTGATCACCCATGCAGATCATCTACAGCCAGTTGTTGTGACAATCAACATGCAATCACAACTCCCAGCCAGACAAACTGAAATTTCAACTCAATATTGTGGCTTTAACTTTTAATGAGGAGGATAATGTCCAACTTTTTTCATCAATGGTAATTTGCAGCAGAAAATGCTGATTGTTTTGCTTAAAGATGTCAATGTATTGTTCTCCGAGGTGCAGCGCAGCAACAGTGAACGGTGCTGTATTTCAGCAGCAAACAAAAACACTGAACTCATTAATGTTTTAAGGCTTGGTCAGAATTGATTTGGGCATCTGAAAAGGGAGTGTGAGTGGAATATTAACACTACTCAGCAGATCGGATTACAGCAGAGCAACCCATGCACAGGGAAAAGAAATACAGTGGAATTACTTTCAAAATACTAAATATGACATTCAAATGCTCATTTCCATCTATCAACGGGAAAGACACAATAACAGTGGGCAAACTGAACCCAAACAAATTGATTATACGTTAGTGGAAGAGCTTAAGTGAGTAAAAGTGGGTACAACTTGTTTAAAACTGAAATGACTAGGTCAGTACTGCATCCTTCACAGATTGTATTATGTGACGTCATCCACGGTACGAAAGGTTTGTCACTGAGACCAACAAACCTACCATCCAGATAAATGTACTGAAGGTAAACCTCAATGCTCTTAATGCTTCAACCTGTTTGCTGTGTGACGCAGCCGTGAAGCAGGAAATGCTGAATCGTTCAACTGATTTCTTTAGCTGGACTCTGCAGATTAGCCAGCGTCCAGAGCGCCCGTCCTCCAGAGACAAAATAAGTCCGTGTCCTTCACAGCATGCAGCCCCTGCATTGTGACACAATTATAGACAAGCTGGCAACAGTTTGACCAATAAAAGTTGATTGCAGTTTGGCACGACGGTACCAATCTCCATCATCCCCTGCAGGGGGGCATTGAGAAGCTGAAAGTTCCTTTGGCACCAGGAGAGTCTGGACTCGACTTGATTAGAACTTCAACTGGTTTCCTTCCTCTTCGCACCACTCTTTTGAAAGCAGTGAGTTCATTTCAGAAAGAAATTGTAGCGGCAAGAAATATATTGCATTGTTTGGGTTCTGCTGTACTTCTGGATTCAAACCTAATTACTTGTTCGTGAAGAACAGGCAAGGCAGTGAGCCAACCAGCATGTTGTCCTGTAAGCAGCACTACCCAAATAGAAAGTAGACGGCGGAAGGCTGCGACATGTATCCCAGGAAGTGAACCAAGCAGGATGCCACAAGGTGTGAAGGAGGGGGGCCTCCAAACGTAATCGAGGAAAATCTCATTTATTCTAGAAGTGACTTGAATTCAAACAAGCTCAGCCCACATTCTCATGACAAAAGGCATCAAGCGGCCTAAAGCACATGGAGAACCAACCACCTTTGAACCTCTTTACCCTTTGCATTGATGGAAGTGTTGGCCAAAACTATCTGGACTGTGGAGATTACTCCAGAGCCTTTGAGTGTAAGCCAAGTGTGAAAAATCGCTTCTATATTTCACACAATGTACATTCAGAGCAGCCAAGGCTTGATGTACGATCACACGCAGGCACAATACAAAATGAGCCTTCAGCTTCTCTTCCCGTCATTGACTGCAGAAATTAAGCTTGAGAATCCCTTCTGTGAGATTCAGGATTTCGGTTTGAGTTGAGCTCTCGGGACTGTTTTCTATCTTTGAGATGGAAAACTCCCAGTGCAGCAACAACAACATGCCGTGCTGGTGAAGTGTAAGGAAGGCCCTAAACCAAACGCCAAGGCTTTTTTTTCTCCTTCTTCCTTTTTTTTTTTCTAAAACGCACAAACATTCAGCGGGAGACAGACGAGGACCCCGAGGCAACGCCGGGGATGTGAAGACTTGACATCTCACACCGGACGTTAATTCAACAGCGGAGCCGACATCTGAGATGAAAGGCAGCGTCAAAAACTGACTGGTGCCTCACAAACTGCAGCGAGAAATGAACACGAGCCAACCCCAACGCCACAGCAGACCTTTATGTTCAGCAAGCTGGTGTAGGAAGGTCTGAGCACGCCTTGTCCCTCGACGCTCGGTAACAGTTTTCTTGCACGGCGACGGACATAAACCGAAGCGTATGACAAAAAAATTTATGTATATTCACGTGGCTGCCATTTAATGACAAGTAAGAAGAGCCGTCCTCAGTTCGCAAAGCAAAGCGTGCCGCCTGCTGCATGCTCGTGCCCACCCACCCTTTTGCTCTGGGAAGACATGTACATTTTTCTCATTCCATTCTCCGACACGTTAACATCTGTCCCAGGTCGAAGCTCTGCGTTGGCCCCGCCTACGGACAACCACGAGAGCAACCGTGCCCGCGGGCTACACCTTTGCCTTACAAGCCCCGGCTTTTCCCTCATTACAGGACAAACAGCTGCAGGCGGAGAGGTGTAGAGTGTGTCCGCCTATCTCTCCACTCCATCTCCACCACTGAGAACACGCCCGAGAGCTCTTTCGCTCATTATGTTGATATTTGAGGAATATTGTGGGGGTTGTTCTTCTACGCTGAGGTCATAGCCAGAGGACAAACAAAATGTTATATAGAAGGAATCTAGAAGCAAGGGTCGCTCAGTAATGTAGTGATCAGCGATGGTGTGTTCACGGTTGATCTCGTGACTCTAAACTACCTGTAGATGCTGTCTGTCTCTCTGAGTACATGACGGAGCGCTGATCTGTCCAGGCTTCACCCTGCCTTCATCCACAGTCAGCTGGGGTGGACTCTACCGCTCTGATCCCAGACGTAACCAATGGTAACCAATTATTCCCTGCCAAAAACTGAAAGGTATCAACAATGACAGGAAATTTGAAAGGCCGTCGGTCACGTTGACAGATTAGATTAGAGAGGGCAGATTCTGTCAGCGGAACTGACAGACGTCGAGAAATTCTGACAGCTTCTGGTTGAGACGGCGGGGACAAAACAAACACTGATCAGAGAGACTGCTCTCATCTCTTCTGGACCGGTGGACACCTCCACAGGTAAACAACAACACGTCTGATATTCTGCATCTCGTATCAGACCATCAGACGTCCAGTGTTTTAAACATCCTGCATTGTCGTTTTCTTTTGTACCGTCGTGTTGAGGTGCAAATCTTCTGTGACTACATCCTCAATGAACCTGGTGTTGTTTTGGTTTTTAGACCTTACACATATGCTGATCTGAAAAAATCAATACAAAACAAAAACCTTTGGGGGATTTCTCTCCAAACACAGAAACACCACGAGAGGCGGAGGCTACCTTCATGTTTCTCAAGTTTCTCTTTTGTGAATGGACGACGCACACTTATGACATGTTCTTGTTCAATCACGTCGACTAAAGTATGTTGCAGGCTGCGATTCAGCTTGCACTTTCATTATTAGATTCATGGAGCAGTGTGGCCGGCAGTGAACTTCAAACAGTGTTAAAACTGCACAGTGTGTGGTGGGAATTTGATTTATCTCGCTTTCTTGAGTTCACATTAGATCACCCCAGTCAGAACGTCTGTGACGATTAAGTTAAGAGTATTGAATTTTATCGGTAAATCAGAAAAGTGTAGAAAAGTGTTTGCACCAGCAGCACAGGCAGCAGCACCAACAGCTCCCGGGTCAGACGCCTGCACAGGATCGGTAAAAACCTGGGGTTCAAAGTTTTGTGTAGAAACGAAGATAACCGACTGGATGTATAAACTGTGTGGCGGTGTGTTGCTCCATCCTTCATGGTCTTTCATTTTAAGCAGTGTGGTTTATCTCGCCATTGTTAACCTGGTCATATAGTATGCTGGGGGGAATTTCAATTGAGAAAACAACAATCTATTTACTTCTACAATCTTGGCCACGGGGACAAACCGATGGCAGTTCAAGAAATCTCTTCAGATCAATACCATTTAGAAATGTTGAGACTATAATTAATGAGACGACACTTATTGTTTCCAACAGTGTCAACACACTGTTGGAAACAATTCCACCAACACAGCTGACAAACTTTTTAAAAAGTGAACACTCGAGCAAATTCAACACTGGTGAAGAAAGAAAGAAAAACATTACGATTTTACAAGGCAGTTGGGCCCCTCCCAGCGCACAGACATGCCTGCACACTAAAGAGGCTGTGTTCGAGTGTGTGTGAGTGTGTGTGCGAGTATGTGTGTGTGTGTGTGTGAATTATGGCCACCAGGAACAAGCTCAACATTCCAGCACACACAGAGACACGCAGTTTTCGTGAGGCCTTCTAAATGACAGCGCTGTGATGGGAACTCACCACTTCTTGGTGCACTCCACCATCAATTCCTGATAGGAGGCCACGAACTGGAATTTGGAGGCGTGCTTCCCCACACGCTGCAGCCTCTTCCAAACTGAAGCCATGTCTCTTCAGGGGGGGGGGGGGGAGCGGGGGGGGGTGCTTGGTTTTGCGCTGCGCGCCTTCCTTCTTTGGGATTCCTTTGTAACCGAGTCACTATCGTTTATACGAATCTCGGCATTCCCGACCTGCACAGACACATAGTCAATATTTCACCACAGCCACGTCGGGAGGGGAAGGACGGTCTGACGGGAACATCCGGGCTTGACTGGCACTCTTTAAAGACTGCCGGATAAATCCACGCGGAAAGGAGGGGAATCTCTGCGGCGGTAGTCCAGGTATGATTTGACCGAGATCATGATGCCAAGAGGAGAAGCCGTGGCCAGTAATCCACTGGGTATAAAGATCTTATATCCATCTGGTGTGACTCCCTCCTGCAGAAGGGGAGGAAAAACAGAGAGAGTGAGAGAGAGACAGGTTGTACAAAAAGAACCAGGCGTTAAGTAACCCCCCCCCCCTTGTGAAAGCCCCCTCTGTGCAGGGGATGCCGGCTCCCGCTATCACCGGCTGGAGGTCTGCACATGCAACAACAAACCCAATTTGATCTACATCGTTACACTTTGTTAATGTGAAAGAATGTGGAGAGGAGTCCCGACACCAGCAGCACGGAGGGAAGGGGGACGAGGGGGGGCGATCAGGCACACAAATATGGATTTACCTCCTAAAACGTGCACGTACGACGCGTGACATCGCATTAAAACGCACCTCGTAAGCCGCGGCCACGACAAGAACCGCACGAGGGGAAGACTCGGCCGCTCGAGACACGATGTAAACAGAGGATGGAGGAGGAGATCCGGGGAATAGTCCGAGCCGCTACCCGGGGCTGACACGGCTCCGGGGCTAGCGGCGGCGGAGGAGGGAAAAACTGGCTCAACTGTACCGGTGGGTGACACTCACCTCAGTCTGCAGGAGACATTGTCCAGGGGACGCTGATAAGAGAGGAGGAGGAGGAATAAGGGACCGTGTGTGAGGACTTAACCGGGGCTTCGCTAGCTAATTACCTCCATATAGCGAGCTAACGGCGCTAGCATCGGCGGCTAGCCGCCGCGGGAAGCGTTCGCTTCCAGCGGAGCCATTTAACCTCCACAGGTGAGCTCCGACACGGTAACACCGGAGAACCAAACGCTCCGGCTGGCGTCCGGACGGGGCGGGTGTTCAGAGAAGGCAGCCCCGGGTCTCCCGGTCGCTGTTTCCCGCAGGAAAGTAGTCCGATAGTTAGCGATAGTTTGAGGGATCGGATCGAGTGAGGATCGTCAAGCTGGACTACACGGACAACGACTTCCGGTCACGGAGGCTGCGCCTACATTTTATTGTGTAGTAAAAAATGAATAAATGTAGTAACAGTTCAGCAGGTAGTTTATTTATTATTTATTTATTGTAATGAACTATACACACAAAATGAATACATTTGTGTTTCGCACAATATTTATTTTCATTTTGTATGACAGCAAATTTCTTCTTGTTTAAACGACAAGAAAATTAACAAACAAAATGGAATAAATGAAGAAAAAACTTTTAAAAAAGTAGTAATAACAGAACAATGTTGTAATGAACTATACAAACAAAATTAATACATTTGTCTTTTACAATATTTATTTCCATTTCATTTAATAGCAGTTTCCTTGTCATTGAAATGACAATATTAATAAGCAAAAATGCAGGAAATGAAGAAAAACAGCCAAAATATAATAACAGGATATATTGTAATGAACTATCTTTACACACAAAATGAATACATATGTGTTTTGTACTCTGAATATTTTCATTTTATATAATAGCAATTTTGTTGTCATTTAGACGACAAGAAAATTGACATTAAAAAATGAAGGAAATGAAGAAAAACATGCAAAAAGATAATAACAGAAAAACAGTGTGAACATATAATATTAGTATATTTAAGTTTTGCACAAAATTTATTTTGTTTTGTACAATAACAATCTTCTTGTCATTTAATGTGTATTTTTGTGAGTTGACCAACAAAAATACACATTAAATGACAGGAACGATTATGGAATTGGTCACTGTGCCAACTACAACAAATTCCAGACCTCTTTATTTTCTTTACTTCCCAGAACTCTGACAAATCATGGATTCTGACAAACTTTAGGAATTTAAATCGAAAACTCACACGTTTTAGAATTCAGACAAATTTTAAAACTCTCCCACTTTCCAGGACTCTGACAAACACTAAAACGCTCACACGTTATTTTAATTCTGTCAAATTCTGGATATCTCATCTTCCATCACTTCCTCGAACCTAGAAAATCTACACATGCTAGAACTCTGACAGATTAATAATGTTAGACAGATTCTAGAACTTCAACATATTCTAGCACTCCGACACATTCTGGAACGTAAATAATCTAAATCTAAAATCCTCACACATCTTAGAATCTTGACAAATTCCAGAACTGTTGCATATTCTAGAAATACTCAACTATTATTTTTTTTATTTCTCTGACATTCCATAAACATATACACATACATACAAAAGAAAAAAGATCTATTATGTCTGAAAAGGGGTATGAAGTTACTTGAAGTATTTTTAATGACTTTATAGTTACTCAAACAATTCATTTCAAAAAAGTACAAGTACTTGTAATTTTCTAACCTATTGACAGTTAACGCCAGTGAAGCTGCATTTCTCCGGATCGAAGAGGCCGTGCTTTTATTCTGAAGGCCGACTCTGGCGCCTCCGCTCTGGTTTTGCGTGGACCTGGTCGGACTTGATGATCTTCTCCTCCCCATCATTTCATCTGCTGCCTGCATAACTGAAGGCACAAGAGACGCCCTCGGGCTCCAGCCATTGGTGCGACTCTCGTGCCATTTGCAGATTGTTTACAGATTCATGAGGCATTTCTGGGTTGCTGTTTTGCATCCCGTTGAGAAGTGGGAGCAGATCTGAGGTCAGTCTCAGCCGAAGCCCTGGGGTCGGTCCTAATGAAGGCCTGCTCATCCTGTGGCATTAAGAAGTGAGTGTGAACCTTGTTCTCCTGCATGCCGGAGGGGCTTTTCCACATGTTGAGATGAAATAAAACACCTTGTCTCCTTTAGAAGTCCCTCTTCTCTCTCCACACACACACACACACACACACACACACACACACTGGTGCCTCCTTCACACCCTCTTGTCAACCACAGGGCTGTAAAGCAGAGCAGCAGAGGACAGTGAGGAGGAAGGAAGCCAGCACTGCTGAGGGAAATACAGTATGAGGCAGATTAATTTAATCTCTGAAAAGATACGGACATAATAACAGGAAATTGATATCTTATCCTTTTATATGTTGCTCAGGGTCATAAGCTGCATGCAGGATGGAGGATTTATTTATCTTTTTTAATTTAATTTTATTTGGAAGTGCCTGGATGGTAAAAGTCTGACTGCAGATACAATAAATAGAAGCTCATTTGTTGCATGTCTGTTGGGCTGTGTCGCTATAACTCTTCTCCCGTGAGCCACATCTGCTACTTCAGTGAACACAAACATTTGGAACAAAGAAAACAAAGAGAAAAAAAATCTGCTCTTTAGATCTGTCCAGAATCTAGGTCGCTCTGAAATATCCCAGAAGATTTCAGTTTTATTTATAGAAAATGAATTCAAATGGAAATCTATTTGTGACACGCAGTGAGCACGTATACAAATTGCAATTTTGAATCAAGATCTGAATGCAAAATGAGATTAAATACTCAAATCTAGGATCAGTTCGAATACCGTCAGATTTCAAAAATCCCAAATCAGTGTCAGGTTCAGGCCAAAAGGTGAAAATCAAAACCGGATCTAATTCAGTTTAATATGCTACGTCTGAATTACAATTCATGAACCAGCTGAGGTTTGAGTCCACACGTGCAAAATCAGCCACGTGATTCAGAAACAGGATCAAAAATTAAAAATGTTACTCAATAATCAGCGTAAGAATCACTATGCTGAGTCAGATTTAAAATTAAAATTAGGATATGGATGTTTGGCTAAAAAAACAAAAAACAAAACAAAACATTACAAAATCAGAATTAACATAATTATTCAAAGTCAAACTGAAAAATCTGAATTTAAATCAGAGGGAAAAATCACAATCCAGTGTCAAATCTTGGATCAGCAGCTACAACAATATGCTTAGTCACAATTTAAAATCTGAATTAGTATTCAAAAGGACATATCAACGTTGAAGATGTAAAAGTTCAGAATAACAATCAAGAGCTGTGTGTTATCTGATTAAAAGAAATATACCGGAAGTCAAACTCAAAATACTAAATCAGATTCAGAAGTCAGAATCAGGCTGATCATTGATGATTATCGGTGATATTAGTACACATTCCTCAAAAAGAACAGGATTATAGTTTTTGCTAATTGAATTGAATTGAATTCAACTTTATTTATATGACGCCAAATACAACAAAGTCACTTCAGCCACTGTGGCAGAGAAGCCCAACAAAACCCCATGAGCAGGCCGGCGTTACACTACAGATCCCAGTCCGTCTCCACACGTCTGAGTTAAAGAGGGAATCCGTTCACTCAAATATCTTTTAATGACACAACTTTGCTGACAGTACGTGTGAAGCAGACGACACTGTGATGGAAACCTCAGCGACCACGCTCCCACATTAGCTTTCTTCTGGGTCGACTCGCTGAAAACAATTGGGGGGGTTTAGGGTCAGAGTGGATTTGACAGCAGGGGGCCTGCGGATCCCGCCGCTCTCCGTCGTCTGTTTACATTTCACTCTGACAGATTACCCCGAGCCGCCCTCCCGCCGCCCATGAATGCTTTGATGTGACAAATGACCCGGTGCTAAACGACGCTCTTGTGTGTCTGCCCACATGTCAGCCAGGGCCTCGTTTCATAAATAACACATGGAGGGGTCGACGGATCTGCTGGTGTGTGTGTGTGTGTGTGTGTGTGTGTGTGTGTGTGTGTGTGTGTGTGTGTGTGTGTGTGTGTGTGTGTGTGTGTAAGAAAGTGTGTGTCACTGTGGCACAGATCCAGTGTGAGCCTGTTTATTAGCTTCTTCGCTCTCCCCTCCTGCGCGTTCATCGGTCACGGCCCAATCACCATCCTTTCATTTCCCTTTGTTTTATTCATGAAAACAAAATGCAAATGCTCACGAGTCTCAAAACGACAGTAAACATTTGATCCCATAACGGCTGTAAAGTCGTTAACGCAGCTCCGGGGGGGGGGTTGTTGGATGCACAAATACAGTTTCGTCTCATAAAGTGGCGCTTCAAATAACATTTTAAAAAAGAAAAAAAGAAAAGGAGCATCGTCACCCACCGACTGAGATTTGTCCTATTTGGCCGCCCCTCAAAAAGCTGATATTTGGTTTCTCGATACTGACCTGAGGAAATGAAAGAATGTGAAGCAGAGCGCAGGCTGTGTGCTCAACTGGAGGCTCGTGACCCACAACTGAGTCGCCACACCCAAAGCCAAAAGAGACAATTGAAATACAAATCTTAATAATAACTTGTAATATGAGTTCCTCAGCAAGGAGAAAAACAAAAAAAACATCAGCTCTGGTTTTCATGCCATTGAGGGCTAAAGGGTGTATTTTGTGCAGCGAGGCGTTGGCACATCACTGATATGTAGGTTTAAACGACACCTATGTTTCCGTAAAGGGAGATTTTCTTCAAGCATGGTGGAGTCTGTTAAGAGAAACTGTTTGAATTCTTCAGTTAATTGAGCCTAAAGGAGGAATGTTTTTGTACCTCTGCATCCACAGTTACTCACCATTTCCATCACTGATCATCAAACTTGTTTCTGCGTGTCTCAGGTCAAGATTTCATCCTATTTTAATCCAGTAATTGTGAGAAGTTAGCGAGCGCCACGGGGCGAGAAAATATCCCCAACACACACTTTTAGTCCCCAAAACACAGTCAAGTGTTCACTTGCAGGCCTGCTGCACAGACGACGTCCATTCAAAGAGCAGCGCTGACTGAGGGCTTTTATCTTGGGTACGTTTCACACCTCACTTCTCTCTTCGTCAGCCCATCAGCCGCTCCGTCTCTCCTCTGCGCCCAGCCAAGAAAAACACGTGGTCCAGGACGAGAGCCAGCTCTGGGAGCTCGGCGGCGGCGGCGTTTTGTGTCGGGCCACTTGAGAAGAGGCGCTGACAAAGAGCAGTGCTTCAGATATAAGCCCAGAGAGCGTGGAACACTTCAGGGCAGCACGGAGACACAGAGGTGTCACTGGGGGCAGAGCCGGGTGAGGAGGAGGGAAGGAAGTCACCACGGAGAGACCACGCCCTCGTTTCTACAACGTGTCTCCTGATCCACCTGTTCTAAACAAATTCACCCTCGAAGCAGGTGGTTGGCTGTTAGCAGGCTGTCGAGAGCAGGAATCATAGAACAGGAGCTTTCTTTCTTTCTTCTTTTTTTTGGGGGAGCAGAGGGAATGGACCAGTCTCCCTGCAACCAGCAGGTGGCAGGAGTGCAACTTCACGGATGCTAACTGCCGTTGAACCCAAGCGAAGAAGATGAAGAAGGGAAACAATAATCAGGGATGAAAAAGCTGCTGCTAAAGAGAGAGAGAGGGAAACCGTCATCAGGGACGATGAGAGCCGTGGTAAACCGTGAAGATAGTTGGAACCAGCAGGTGGCGGTAATGCAACTTTATGGATGCAAGCTGCGGTTGAACCCAAGCGAAGAAGAAGAAGAAGGGAAACAATAATCAGGGATGAAAAAGCTGCTGATAAAGAGAGAGAGAGGGAAACTGTCATCAGGGACGATGAGAGCCGTGGTAAACCATGAAGATAGTTGGAACCAGCAGGTGGCGGTAATGCAACTTTATGGATGCAAACTGCGGTTGAACCCAAGCGAAGAAGAAGAAGAAGGGAAACAATAATCAGGGATGAAAAAGCTGCTGATAAAGAGAGAGAGAGGGAAACCGTCATCAGGGACGATGAGAGCCGTTGTAAACCATGAAGATATCTGGAACCAGCAGGTGGCAGTAATGCAACTTTATGGATGCAAACTGCCATTAAAGCCAGAAGAAGAAGAAGAAGAAGAAGAAGA
This sequence comes from Blennius ocellaris, assembly GCF_963422515.1. NCBI lineage: Eukaryota > Metazoa > Chordata > Actinopteri > Blenniiformes > Blenniidae > Blennius > Blennius ocellaris. Next base: position 3,447,847 of record NC_137662.1, on the reverse strand, counting down.
GGAGCTCTTTAAACCAACAGAGGTTCGTTGTATCGATCCAAGCCGAGGGCAGACGACCTTAGAAAGCAGCGTAACATGACCTCTGACCGGCGGAACATTTGACTCCTGATCTGTGAAGAACAGATCATGTTTCTCTCCGTCACAGTCGACTTCTGGAAACTCTCAACAAGTCATCCGTCCATCTTTCTCACCACTTTCTCCATCGTTGGCGTCGTTCATACGACGTTTTCAAAGTGCAAACGCAAATCTTTCGTTGGGATTCGGAGGCCTTTTTATATGACAGAGTCAACTTTTTGAAAATGGCTCCTGAGGTGGACGTTTTACAAACTGCTCTATGAAAATGAAAACTTTTGAAAAATGCTGCCACTGTGCCTGTGCAGCCCCGGACAGAGTCAATCGTTCTGCACATGCTCAGTAGGACAATCAGTAGGACAATCGGAACAATGTTTCCTCCAGAGAGTCACCAATCCCAATATTCTCCCGGGATTTGGTAGTTTTATTTTGACAGTCACTGTAATAACAGTCCAACTTGGTAGAATGTCTGTGTTCTCCCTTTGTTTATAGCGTATTGTTCTCTGCAAGCATGTGTGTGTGTGTGTGTGTGTGTGTGTGTGTGTGTGTGTGTGTGTGTGTGTGTGTGTGTGTGTGTGTGTGTGTGTGTGTGTTCATTTCAAAAACAAACTCGTGGCCCAACATGCTCACTTCTTCGTTTTCAGCGTTTCTGGTTAAACTGACATCGTTTTCAAACTGTTGCTTTGTCAAACGTGAAACTTTTCTCAAACAAAATTGCAAAAACGATGCGTTTTTCACTTGAAACATTTTCTTTATTGAAGACGTTAGTTTGTTCACTTCACTTGAAGTAGTTTTGTAACTTATCGTTACGGTTCTCTGCACATATTCTGGATATTTGCCAACAAAAATTATTTAATTGTTTTTAGTTATTTATAGTCTTATTTTGTCTCTTGCTAATAATGTTAATTGATTTATTTGAACACATTTCTGAATTTTTATAAATCTTCCTAAATTAGAATGATTTTTTAATTTTTTTTTAGATTATCTTATAACGTACTCACATCCAGTGTTTTGAGCTGCAAATATCCAGAAATGTAATTTAATTGAAGAAGAATTCAAAAGCAAAGCCAAAGATAAGAGACTCCGGCTAAGATGTGATGACTCCAGTCTGAACCAGGCTTCACGTTGTCCCTCCGGCTCCTGTTTGCCCCTGCTTCTCCGAGGAAATGTGATGATAAACATCTGGAGCAGCACCATCTGATCTGTATCTGGGCCTCGCTGCTCGCTCACAGGAAACCTGGCTGTTTTCATGGACGGACCTTGGGCGTGGTGACTTCCTCTCCAATCGCCGCCATCCAACCACAACCGGGTTAAACGTGGATTTGATCCTTGTGTGAACCGTCTTCTGGTCTTCCGCTTTTGTGGCAGTTTTTTCCATTACATCTGTCCAGAAGTGACAATAAAGAATCGCTTCGTCGATCCAATTTCCTTCTGGTTGTCATGTTACGTTCTCTTTCCCCACACCGTCGTGACGATCACCTCACGTGTTGTAAATTAGTTTATTAGCATGAACTCAAACCGAGGACTTTCTTCTGTGAGGCGAGAGAGCGAACCACGACTCCACTGCACCCCCCCCCGATCATATACAACCGGGCTAATGGTGGATAAGAAGGTTGATAAGGGTTCCATAATGTACATCAGACTCTGAAGACTGACGCTTTTATTCCAGATGCTTTGGATCCAGTCTCTGTGTGCGAAAGCACTTCACTCGGAAATCACAATTCAATTCATCTTCGTCCTTCTTCTGCTGAGCGATGGCAAATGACCAATGTACGCACGTCTGAGCGTTGATCAGATCTGTGTGAAATTAAAGCCACAGTGGTGGGGGGGGGGGGGGGGGGGGGGGGGGGTGCTCAACGATCCTCAGTTTGAAGAATCACTTCTCCTCTTTAGAAAAACATGCTGCTGATTGTACATGTCCTGCTGGCTGCTGATAGTGGGAGTCAATACGCCACTTTTTTTTTCATGTTTCTGCTTACCGTGAGCCGCCGCCGCCGCCGCCAGCAGCTTCACAATGGTCACAAAACCAGGTGGTTTGAAATCCCGTCGTCTGCTGAGAGCAGCAGGTCTGAATCATTCCTCCAGCCCACATGGATGAGTTCATCACCGTCGAGCTGAACCGACAAGACGTGATAGTGAGTCTGCAAAACAGCCCGAGATGGAGGTTTTTATTCATATAAGCCAAGATTCGAGGTAAAAGTATAGAACCGAGGCCCCGATTACACGTTACGTTATCTGTATACTCACCATTGTTGATGATTTTGGCGTACGCTGCAATACATATATGTATATATATATGTATATATACATATATATATATACATATATATATATATACATAGCTATGTCATTTTCTATGTCATTTTCAGCACTATGTCATTTTCAGCATTTGTGCCGTTTCTGTGTAAATGAACATCATTTTCAAAACGTTGCCTACTAAACACCAAAACTTTCTGAAACAAAAAAAACGCAAAAATTATGTGTTTTCACTTGAAATGTTGTCGAAAAAACAGGATCAAATTTACAAAAACACTGCTATTTTTGTCAGCTTACATGTTTTTATTAAAACTGTCGAGGCAGGTTCACTTATTTGGTCCCATATCGTCAGACGAGCTCCTTCACTTTTGAAAACAATCTTAAGACCTCATTTTATTTCCTGGCTTTTATCCATGTTTGAAACTACAACTGTTTTATTTTTTACCAATTTTATTGGTTTTTTTGCAACTGTATTTTTGTATTTTCCAACTCTTTATTATTATTATTATTATTATTATTATTATTATTATTATTATTATTATTATGCAAAGCACTTTGGCTTCAGCTGCAGTTGTTTCAAAGTGCTCTATAAATAAAGTTGACTTGACTTGACATGTTGAGACAAAGAAATAAAAGATGCTTTTGAAAAGTAAAATAAAATAAATAAAAAGGAACCAAACCTGAAAGCAATGGTGACGGATGTAGAAACCAGTGACGTGCCGTCAGGTGAGGCAGGGGAGGCAGTGTACATAAAATAAATATTAATATTTTCCACTGATCTGTGTAAAAGGTGCATTTTCAGTATGACTCTACACATTTTTGACATTGTATGAAGTAAAAATGTCAGAGTTTGAGTATTAGTGGATGAAATCCCGTAAGGCAGTGGAGAGCTGAGCCTCATGTGACTGTGATCAACACAAACTGGGTCACATGACCTTTCTGTTCCTCAGCATATCAACAATATGAACTTTAATATTTGTTCTACAGCAGGACTCTGCAGTCTCTGTAATGTTTTTAATGTATATGTGAGAGAATTGTCCTCGCTAATCGTAACAATAAAGCGCAGAGAAAATACAGCCAGTGAGGCAGGCAGTACTCTGCCTCACCTCAAGGGGGTGTAGTGAACTGAACTTTGGTCAAAAATTCAAGTATGTGATAACTAAACTTTTGGCCTTAAAATGGATTAAAGCTCCAGAATTTAAAGTTTAAATTTTTTTTACTGAAGGTCAAAATTAAATTAGTGCTGCACACATCTCTATACTTTAGCTTGTTTACAGTAAATATGAATTGCTTGGACACATCTCTGTACAAGAAACGTTCTTTGTAGGACAAACATGTTCCAGTGTTTATGTTTATGTTTGTGTTTCTATTTGTGTTTACGTTTGTGTTGGTGTCAGTGTGACTGACAGAGGAATGCTGATGGAATATGAAGCTTTACCAGTTAATGCTGTTGGATGAAGAGTGAAATAAGAAGCTCTTTTCATGTCTAACAATGTAAATCTGAGTCCAGAGGAGGTGGAGCCTCACCAGCCAGGAGCCTCACCAGCCAGGAGCCTCACTGGTAGAAGCAGTGGCTCCACATGATCTTAAGACTCAGTGAGCTGCGGTCAAAAGTAGTGTTTTGGTTGAAAAAGACAAATTTGATCTATATACAGTAAGTCTGGACTCCTGGCAGTGAGTCTTCTGTGTTTTCAGATGAAATAACGTCCAGAGTTCAGAGCCAACCGGGAAAGAGTGAAAGACACTGAAGCTCAGACATTAGAGTAACTTACGTGAAACCAGGAGTGGGAAATGTCCTCCACGCTACGTGAACCTCCCCGGGGGGAGAACAGAGAGACAGGAGGACCAAACCAGCTCACTGCTGCCAGATCATTAGTGGAGAGTGGAGCCAGTGTGGGCTGGCTGCATGGAGCCACGGCAGACCAGTCGCTCTCCTCCTCCTCTCCTCTCCTCCTCCTCTCCTCTCCTCTCCACCTCCTCTCCTCTCCTCTCCTCTCCCCTCCTCTCCTCTCCTCTCCTCTCCACCTCCTCTCCTCTCCACCTCCTCTCCTCTCCCCTCCTCTCCTCTCCTCTCCTCTCCCCTCCTCTCCTCTCCTCTCCTCTCCCCTCCTCTCCTCTCCTCTCCTCTCCACCTCCTCTCCTCTCCACCTCCTCTCCACCTCCTCTCCTCTCCTCTCCTCTCCACCTCCTCTCCACCTCCTCTCCTCTCCACCTCCTCTCCTCTCCACCTCCTCTCCTCTCCACCTCCTCTCCTCTCCTCTCCACCTCCTCTCCTCCTCCTCTCCACCTCCTCTCCTCTCCTCCTCTCCACCTCCTCTCCTCTCCACCTCCTCTCCTCTCCTCTCCACCTCCTCTCCTCTCCACCTCCTCTCCTCTCCTCTCCACCTCCTCTCCTCTCCACCTCCTCTCCTCTCCTCTCCTCTCCACCTCCTCTCCTCTCCTCTCCACCTCCTCTCCTCTCCTCTCCTCTCCACGTCCTCTCCTCTCCTCTCCTCTCCACCTCCTCTCCTCTCCTCTCCTCTCCTCTCCTCCTCTCCTCTCCTCTCCCCTCCTCTCCTCTCCTCTCCACCTCCTCTCCTCTCCTCTCCTCTCCTCCTCTCCTCTCCTCTCCTCTCACACCAGCAGCACAAGGCGACATTAGTCCCTGGATGACTGTCTGGGGGTTTTGTTACCTTGAGGCGCTATTGCTGTTCCAGCTTCCTGGGATCATTTTCACACATCTTTGAACTGAGTCACGCTGTATTTTAAAAAAAAAAAAACTCTTATTAGTTTGAAAGAATTGAAAATGATTCATTTGGTACTGACACATTCTCAGCACTGGTTTGTATAAATCGTACTAAACTGTACTGTGGAGAAAAACAGATTTTAAAAGGTCAACAACACAGAAAATATATCATTATTTACAAGCCGGTTGAAGAGACGTCTCTCTGCTGAAGGTTGATTGGCACAAAACTCCTCCGCAGTATTTGGCAGGTTTTGCTTCTGCCAGGTATATTAACTGCAGTACATCCTGTCAATAGATGTGTGCGATATCAAGTTGGGGCTTGTTTTTATTTGTGCAAAGCCTCAGAAACTCATTCCTGGAGTGACGTTCTAACACCTCCTGATCCCCTCAGATTCCCGTCGGCGGCAAACAAAAGCTGCACTTCGACCAAAAGTGCCTGGAAACTCTCGTTTTAAGTCGCTCTCTGAATGGAACCTATAAAGTTCCCGTGCCTATCGTTGCTTGAGGCTTCACAGGGGCACTCAAAGCTTCTTGAACCTTTTGGAAAGCACCACGTTGCAGTCAGGGGTGATACTTTCTCAGTGGGCACAGGAAGTGACCCCACGACTAAATTTGGTTTGTTTCAATGTCAGTATTTGTGCAGTGAATCAAAGTTCATTGCTTTTCCGAAAGTACAGTGAGGTTTATGTTGTCTGAAGCACACGTGTCTGTCCTCATGTGCACATAGAGCATGAATGAGCCTTTTAGCTCTTTGAAGAGAAGAACCTGGAACTAAAGTTTCCAGGTACTTTCAGTGTCTTCCTCGCCGTTCATCAAGTCAGTGTTCTGCAGCGAGGTTGAAATGGACGCATTCCTTCTTGTGAAAGTGCACAATCAACAGTCTGTGACACTTTGACGAATATGTCCCCTCGACCCCGGCCGTCAGGAGCTGGTCCAGAAACACATCCAGATGTGAGGAGGTCTGCTCCGACACTGCACGGCTTTCACCGACTCTTAATGGACGTTTCCTCTCAAACTCCTCGGTGAAAAAGTTGGACTGAGACCAGATTCTTTGTCCTGGAAGACGATGGAGGGTCGCACGTGTCCACGGAGACGTTCCTCGGGGGCTTTGATTGTAATTGTTGAGGGCTGGAGAGACTGCGGTGTTTGTGTGAGCTGCCCAGAGGAGGAAGTGTCTCCCTGCTTGAAGTCACCAGGTCACTTATCAGGAGCTAACGACCGTAAACACAGTCCACACCTCAGACGACTCCACGCTTCAGTTCAGAGGAAAATTTAGATTTTTCTCAAGAAAGACGAGAAATCAGACGTTGCAGGTTCTGATGAGTGGAAAACGTTTGAGATACAAACTGAGTTCTGATCCAAGAACATCTGAGAGAAAGTTTCTGAAACTTTGGTTATAATGGAGTCAAAAGTTCAGTGTGAGAGACGCTTCAAATCTCCTGGATCTAACATACATTTGTTTATTATGGTTCTGATGATTTCTCATAAAGATGAAGGCTTCACTTGAACTGGAGCGCAAATAAAACTAGAGCTACACTCGGTAGAGCGCAGACCTTCGCCAACGCCACGTTTGTTTGAACCGAGTTAGCATTGATAGCGTGATAGCCATTAGCTCACATCGATGCTAACTGGCTGGGTCAGGTAGTGACGTCCCTGTGTGAAACACTGAGCAGGAAGCGTCTCCATGGCAACCGTTGCTGATCTCCTTCGATCTCCTCCTTGAGGTGCCTCTCTCATCCGCTTTGTGTGGGACAGTTTTTTCTAAGTTTTTGGGGATTTCTTCAGAAACGGTTAGCATGGCAAAATCCCTGGATGATGACAAATCATCCCTGAAGGTTTCATGCAATTCGGGTCAATAGTTTTTGCAAAAAGTTGTTAAAATACATCTCTGTATGCAACAGTTTTGAAATATTAAATAGTAAAAGAAAAGGATCCTATCTCAGCTGTGTACTCTCACGCTTCGCCATGAAAAAAAAGAAATGCATGAAACAAGATTAAACAAATGCAAAATGGAAAAGAAGTTGCTGAACCGATGCTAAAAGCTTCTTCTCCTCCTCTCACTCTCAGAAGGAGAATTGATCTCGTCCTCTTATTACCACCAACCTCCAGCTGTTCAAACATATTGAACGCAAACGAGAGCCATGGAAGACTGAATCGACTCGCCGGAGACGTCCGGTCGGACCCAAAGCAAATCATTTCATCGGGTAGAGGGAGGGATGAAAAATATAGACGCTGGATTTAAATATGTAAAGGGAAGCGAGGGAAAAGATATGATGAAACGGCAAAAACTGATCTTTGACTGTGACTCGGCGAAACAAGCTCATGAGAATTTGAATGATGTTTGAAATCAAGTAAAAAGGAGGGAGATATAAGCTGGAAGTAAAGTCATTGAAAATATTACTTTAAAAAAATCTATATCTATTATTTAAATTTAAGTATTTTAATCATTTATAATATTAAAAAATATGACAATATGTCAATAGTTGTCCTGCACATGCTCAGTAGATGGAGGATAAGAACAGTTTTATAGTTGAGATGTGCATGTGTGTGTGTGGTTTCATTACAAAACCCACCAACAGCCCCCACTAGTGGCCCAACATGAAAACAACACGGTTCTCGGCAGTTCTGCCATTTCCATGTAAACTGATATTGTTTTCAAAATGTTGTCCCGTCGATGCGAAAAGCTTTCTGAAACGAAAACACCAAAACAGCAATGTTTGGTGTTGAAGCGTGGTGTAAATCGCCTGAAACACGAAGAGAAGTGGAGTCGTCTGGACGCTGGATTCAGAAGCTCTGAGCGTCTCGTTGACCTGGAAAGTACAAGCTGGAAGACGAAGTATGTGGAGCGGTGGAGGAGCTCTGCTCATTGCTTGCAGGTGCAATAACACGGCCTGATCCAGATCCCGGGCTGGGGGGCTGGGAGGGGGGGGTCTGGGTCTGGGTCTGGGTCGTGGGGGGTTATTTCTACGCTCCAGCTGTGGTCTGCAGCCAGTAAAACGTCTCCGATCACCGTCTCGTGGCGCCTCTATAAACAGTGGCCTCCACCTTCATTCCTTCCTGCTGGAGGCAGTCAGGTCATGTGACCTGCTGCTCCGCCTCACACACTGCTTGAAGTGAAAACACAGAATAAATGAAGTATTTCTGGTTTGTTACGACCATTACATCACTGTTCTGGTGTTAAACCGTGTTTATCATGTGGCTGCAGCAGCTAAACCACCGTCACTATTTATCAGAACGTTGAGACAAACTCAGTTCAAGAAATAAAGACTTGACTTTCTTTTTCTGTTTCTCTGCTATCTTTCTTTCTATCTTTCTTTCTTTCTATCTTTCTTTCTTTCTTTTTATGCCATTTAATTTGTTCTCTTTCCTGTCTTTCTCTTTTTTCTGTTGTTGTCTTTATTGCTGATTCTGTCTTTTTTCTTTTCTGTCTTTCTCTTTTCTTTTTCTGTGTCTTTTTCCTCCTTTCCCTTTATCTGTCTCTCGACTTTCTTTTTCTGTAATACATTTTTTTTCAGTTTTTCTCGTCTATTTCTGTCTTTCTCTTCATTTCTTTTTCAATTTTCCCTTTTCTTTTTTCTCTCTCTCTTTCTTTTTCTGTCTCTTTTGTCCTTTTTCCTTCTTTCCCTTTATCTGTCTCTGTATTTTCTTTTTCTGTAATTCAGTTTTTTCCAGTTTTACTCATCTATTTCTGTCTTTCTCGTCATTTCTTTTTCTTTCTTTTCCTGTCATTTCATTGCCTTTCACTTCTTTTCTTTTTCTGTCTTCCTGTTCTCTTTTTTTCTGTCATCTTCTCTTCCTTCCTGTCATTCTGTCTCCCTTTCTTCATCACGAGGAGGAGAAAGAACAAATGTTTGGATCCAAATGTAAACAGGGAAAATACATTTTCAGAAGAATAAACCTGCAGAAAGTACTTCAGGACAGCATTAGAGTACAAAATACTCATTTTCTTACTCTGAAGGCTTGACTGATGTCTCTTTAGTGGTAATTTAGGAGTTGAATTCCAAATTTTTGAGCTCATTTGGCTTTATTTTGCTCTCATTAGTCACAATTAGTAACATTAGTTCCTGTGGCCCAGTGAGTGGAGAAGTGTATCTGCTCTCGCCAGTAAAGAAGCACAAAACCCTCCAATATGATCATTAAAGTCCCTCCAAGTGAAAGTCAGCGAGGCTGGCAGAGTTATAACCCGATGAGTCGATAGCCGGGCCGGACTGATGGAGGCAAGATTCCCGGCAGATGTGGGAGGCAGTGGTTCCCGGGCCCAACGCAGACAGATCTTATCACTTTGCACCAGGTTGCCATGGAGACGGTTCTCTCCAAGGAAGCCCCATGAAAAGTCCCCAGAGCTCAAAGAGCTCAAAGAGCTCCATCGCGTGGTGTGGTCTCAAGGTCAGTAGCGTTCATGTAAAGGATCAACACAGTGACGTGGTTGAATTGCTGCGTGGTTTCACTTCCCGCCTCGGCGGCTCCAGGTCCGCTCCACTCCTCCGATCGCTTCAAGTGCCGCAAACAACTCAATTTCACGGGAGAAACAGCAGCATGCCGAGTAATCCAATCACGATAATCTAATTCATTACCTCGGCAAACGGAGCGTTGGGCCGTAAGTGTGTTTTAAGCAGTTGAGAGCAGAAGGCAAGGAGGCAGCTGGTCCTACATTGAGACAAAGCGTGGCTCCGGAACCGCCCAGAGAGAAAGACCTTGGTTTCATTACAACTCATTAAAGGCAGCGTTGACTTATCAATATGACTTTGGTGAATCACTTTTCAAGAAATTCTGATCCGGTAAACAAGGCCACAGTTTAAGCATCGTAGAAAAAAAACAAACAAAAAACAAACACGTGACAATGCTATTGCGCAATTGGAATTATTTTTAAATAAACTGCATTATCATCTTCAGCCACTGGGAGGCGGCAGTGTAAAAAATGGAATATTGCAACATATGAGCATATTCAAAGTGTCTAAGGACGTTTATTTATCTATTTATCTATTTGTTTTACTGGAATCTCAGTACTTTAAAGTACATTTGAGTGGATTTACTGTACACTATTTGCAGAAATGCACAAATGAAGGTGATTTGAACCTTAAATAACTCCTTACTTCTGCTTAAAGGAAAAAAAGATTTATTCCGTCCGGTCTCTCGCTTCCTTTCTTCTCTTCTGTACCGTTTCTCTTTTCTCCCCCTCTTTTTCAGCCTGTTTCTTCCTTTTTGTTCTTCGTCCTTGTTTGTTTGTTTTTTCTCTTTCCCTTTTCTTCTCTTCACTTCTTCCTTTGCTTTCTTTCCCTCCTTTATAATTTTTTTCCTCATTTCTGTTTCTTTGTGTCTTCTCTTCTGTCCTTTTCTATTCACTTTTTTCTCCATCTTCTTTTTTCCTCTTCTTTCTTTTTGTTTGCATCTTTTGTCTGTTTTAGTTTTTTTTTTTGGTTTTTCTCCTTCATTACCTCGCTTTTCTGTCTTTCCTTGACCTATTTATTCTCTTTCTCACCTTTCTTTTTTTTCCTCTTCTGTCCTTTCTTTCTCTCTTCTTTGTCTTTGTTTCTTTGCAGACTGAGTTGTCACAATCCAGCAGCATTAAAAAAAAAAGAGAGAGTTTGTAGAAATCTCAGCGATAAGTTCAGAATTTCTCTGCTGCAGGAGTTGTTGGACAGACTTCCTGAGTTTCAGCGATGGAGCTGGAAAAGAGAGATGTGGATCAGAGCGGTGACTCAGTCACACCGTCCTTCAGACGAGGAACTCTGTGACCGACTGTTTCCTCAAGCATGGAAAAAAGAAAAAGAAAAAGCACTTTCACAAGTGTTCGGCTGCAGGAACCCAGAAATCAGATCAGATTACAGTGTGTGTGTGTGTGTGTGTGTGTGTTGTTTTATAAATGAACTATCATAGATCACAGGTCAGAACATTCTATTGTTGTTTATTCCACCATGAACATGAAAACACAGCAAACCATGTGTCCAGTATCAGAACATGTGTGACGTTTCCCCTCCACACGTCACAACGTTGTGTTATTGTACAGTTTGTGTGTCTGATTCATTCGTTAAGTTCAGCTGCTTCTGAAACAAGCCGTTGTGTTTTCTGTCGTTGAGAAGAAATGTTCATGACTGGCTTTCCACTAACGTCCTCCTGCTGCATTCATGATCAGAAAAGGATATTATTTTTAGTCTTATAATGGAAAACTCATGACTTCCTTATGAGTAATATTATTATACTTGGTCAATTTGTTTTTATACATAAAGCAGAATACTGGAAATTCAAACCTCATTTTCATGTGATATCTTAAATCCCTCAAAATGCTAAAAAAAAAGAATAATAAAGTCAAAAAGCCGTTAAACATGATGGAAGAATTTAAAGAAAAACCATAGCCCCCTTTAAATCTGTACTCTCCTTTACCATTGATTTATCCACTTTAAAAATACATGTATTTGTATATACAGGTATGTATTATTCATTTTATTTTATATTTTTCCTATTTTGTGTGTTTTTTTAATCCATTTTATTCTTCTGTATAGTTTGATATTGTATCCTAAATATTGTTATATCGTTCACTGTATATGACATTCAAGTGCCTTGTTCTATGTATATGCTCTATAATCTGGATTTGATCTTAAATTACATCAGTTAGTGGGACATATACTGTATATATATATATATATATATATATATATATATATATATGCATGCTCCAGCAGCCGTTCTCCCTGATGATGCCACCTCCATGCAGCTGGAGTATTGTGTTGTATTATATGCGGGGGCACAAGGACTGGATTAATGGTGTTCTTCAGGCAGAAAAGTACCAATTCTGATAGATCCAAGAAGTTTGGTAAAAATAATCCCCGGGCGTTAAACAAAGTCATTAGTAATTGATGTATTTCATGGTTCTCCACAATGAGGCAGTGAGTTTTGATCAGGGAGAGAAAAGGATTCATCTTAACGTTGCAGAATTCAGACCCTGGCAACATGAACCATCAGAGTTTCCTCCTCCATAGTTAAATAATCCTCTGCAGACGTTAACAAACATCTTGACGAGGCGATGTCCAGACGCTCTGCTGGCTTTGGCCTCCGAGTCTCTGCTGGCAGAAGAAGACGGAGGGAAAAAGCATTTTGTCTTTCCCTTAAAAGGTCACTGAGACTCTTTGGCACGCACGCACGCGCACGCACACACACACACACACGCACACACACACACACACACACACACACACACAAAAAGAGTTTCAACTTTTCCAACTCTCCACCACTCTTCATTTAGATTTTTTTTTTTTTTAAACAACAGAAGCAACATGTTTATTATCTTAACTCAACAAAATCCACACAAATGAGACTTTTCAGCTTTTTTTAAAAATGCTGCGACACAAGCAGCCTTCAGGCTCTTTCTGGACACTGCTGCCCTCTGCTGGTTGTAACCTGGGATTACCACTAATTCTTCTAATATGAAGATATTCTCTGCACAATCGTCAGTTTGAAGGTTATTTCTAAATAACAAAAAAAAGTGCCTGAACTACATAAAAGTGCAGCCGTATTAAAAGTTCAGATGCAACTTTGTATGTAATAAATTATTCAAACTATCAGATTAAACAGTGTGTTCAATAGAAAGTTATACAATACACATAAAAAGTGGGAATATTTTTATTTTTGGGGGGAGAATTGTATTTATATGCTTCAAAGCAGCACAGCTGGGATCATTCCAGTAAACATGGACTAGAATTCTTCATTTCTGGGACTTACCTTGACAGGGTTTAGTCTTGAAGTTGGTTCATCACTGGAAGGTGTTGCTCCCTCTGACCTTAAACTACAGCTTGATACGAGTGTGAAGCAGACTTCAACTCATTTCTATTATGCTTTAATATTACCGTAATTCCCAGACTATAAACTACTCCCCCCCCCCCCCCCACACTGACTCGTCACTATATGGATTTCTTTTAATGAGCTTCATGCCAGCAATACACGGTGATGTGTTCATGTGCATCACGTAACTCCAAGCTTTCCCTTGTTTTTCTTTCTTAATTTGGTGGATGCAGCTTACATTCAGCTGTGCGCAATAGTACAGACATTAGTGTAGGAACCTTCAATATCTTTGGAGCTGCTGTGATAACGGAATGTTCCCAAGTGGGGTGAATAAATGTACATCTTACCAACTGAATTCTTTAAAACGTTTACAAAGTGTTTCTGCGCCAGGTCACTTGTTTTAAATAAGACGTTAAATTGTTGATGTTTAGTGCTTAATTCTGGAATAAATGTACATTTTCATTCGTAAATGTTGGTTCCTGACTTTCAAAGTCAACAAATCTGCAGTTTTTGTGATGTTTAACAGGTGTAATTGTGCAGTTTAAGTCCATAGACCACATAACAAAACAGTTTGTACAAAAACAGCAAAATACAACTTTATTGAAATCATCAAGTCATTCTAGGTAATAAAGCGATCATGCTTAATATGGACGATGGATATTCTGATACATACAGTACATGGAAACATGAGGCACAGAGCTGATAATCGAGTGCAGGTGCTGTTCAACACAATGACACACAGACACACGACTTTCACACTTTCCAGTGAAATGGCGTTCGATATGGAATCGGATTACATTTGTAATTAAACGTGATGTTAAAACGAGCTGGAGATTTGGGGATGCGGTGACGTTTCATACGGACACGAACAAAACACACAAATACTGACACACACACACACGCAACATTACCTAATAAAAACGAGTGACGACGACTCTCAACAACGTGTAAACATTTCAAGTAGCCACGAGCTGTGCAGCAGGTAGAAAATTTTACTTATTTGGGAGAAACCTCAGCGGCTGGGTGACACAGAGCACGAAACGCGAGTCACCTCCTGTAATATTTAGTGTTTGTTGGATCCAGTCTCAGAAAAAAAAAGGTGCTCGGTGAGTTTTTTTAAATAAGTCAGAATGAAGCCGACGCCGATTGTCTTCAAAAGAAACACAGAGCTCACCAACAACAGATGGTAGAATTTACAGAACGCTTCAAATAAATTAAGATTTTTTTTTAAGCTCACAAAACAACAACTTTACACAGCCAGAGTTGGCTCGTCCTGGCCAGCAGGGGGCGCTCCAGCTGAAGCTCAGCGATCAGAGCAGGTGGATGGGTGACTGGAAATACTGGAGAACTTCAGAGCCGCTCCGCTCTGAAACATTCATGTAACACTTTTTTTCTTTTCCTCGACTCCTCGCAGACGGAGCAGGAAGGACGTTCTTAAAGTCAGTAAAAAAAACAAAAAACAAAAACAAAACCCAGCAAACAGCGGAGAGCTGAGCGACTAAACACTAAACACAGCTCCCCCCCCCCCCCAAAAAAAAAAAAAAAAAAAAGACAGCCGAGACTAAAAAGAACAAGCGCAACCTTTGGAAACACGTCAGATCAGCTTTTTCACACAGACTCCAGCAGCTTGGTAAAAACGTTAAAAATGCACTTAAGGCTTTTACGCTTCTTCTTCTTCTTCTTCCAAGTCTTTATTTCTGTGTAAAGTGGAGACCTGAAGCACAAGTAGACAGCATTTGGATTTCTCGACACCAACCACCGAGCGCAGACCCGCCGGGCTCCGGTTGGTTCTGGCTTCCTGAAGGCAGATTGTGCGTTCACGACGCTGAACGTCCCACATGTGCGACAAAAAAAAAAACAAACAAAAAAAAAAAATATCCAGCACAAAATCACAAGAAGCTGAAAATCTACATTGCCACTTTTTTTTGTTGTTGCTTTTTTTTATTTAAATGCTTAATTTTAGGAGGAACAGACTCCGTTATCAAGCCTGAAAAGATGCGTTTGGGGTTTAATGGAGGTCTTTGTGAGTCACGTGTGAATACTTTAGGGAGTGTGGATGAATAGCAGCACAAATGGGCCTCCAGCTACAATCGACAGGAAGAGCTGGCTGGGAAGCACTGGTTTTACCACAAACTGCCCCCCCCCCCCCCCCCCCCCCCCTCCCTCGTTTGAAATGTCCCGACACCACAGGGGAAGTGATGTGGTGCCGCTGCGGTACCTCGGCGCAGCGCCCCCAGGTGGACTCCTTCCTGCCTCAGTCGAGTTCTTTAATACAGCATTGAGACGCTCCGGCGGAGCCGTGACAGTGTTAAAGCTTTACAGAGGACGTATAAATAGTGAGATAAATATGACGGGACACATTCGCTCTGGGGTGAAGCTCACCGTGGAAATCTGACCATTCAGTCAAAATAAGTCGGGGGAGGGGGAGGGGGAGGGCGATGCGACTCGCGTCACAACGTGGGGCTGAGTGTTCGACTGACTTCCTGAAATAAAGTGTTAACTTAAAAAGCTGCCGACTTCCCACGCGCCGCTGGCTCCGGCGTGGTCACTGGCAGGTCAGGCCGGGGCTGCTGAGCCAGGACCAGATCTGGATCATCTCCTGCGGCGTGCGGGGGTGGACCAGCATCAGGCTCTTGTAGGCGCAGGGGTTGTAGCGGTACTTCTCCTCGATGTTGAACGTCCTGAAGCCCTTGTGCTTCTCGGGGGCCAGCCCCAGCTTCTGCAGGCACATGCCGGTGTAGACGTCGTCGATGGGGTAGAGCGCCACCTGCCGCGACGCGTTGTGCAGCCGGGCGGCGAGGTCGCCCGAGAACAGGTAGCCGCCCCCGCCGGCGTACGGAGGGTACGTGCCCACGAACATGCTCTCCGGGATGAAGTACTTCACCTTCTTGTCTCTGTGCGGCCCGGCGTTGGTGATCACGTCCCCCACGAACAGGTCCTTGGCCCTGGGCTCCGGCAGGCCCGCCAGGAACTCCAGGATGCGGCGCGTGTTGACGAAGACGTCGTCGTCGCCCTTGAAGATGAAGCGGGCGCCGGCGCAGCGGGCCTGGATCCACTCCAGGAACAAGACCTCCTTGACGGTCAGGTTGAAGAAGGAGTCCCTGAAGCCCCACTGGATGAGGTCCCGGTGGCGCTCGCCCTCGTAGCGCAGCATGGCCGACAGGTCCGGGTGGTGGTCGCCCGCCGTGGTGTTGCCCAGGAGGAACACGGTGGCCACGGTCCGGTTGGCCGTGACGCCCGCCCGGCCCCACGACTGGCGGATGGCCTGGCGGCGGTCGAAGTGCGGCGCCAGGGATTTGACGGCCAGGAGCAGGAAGGGTGGCTCCCGGCAGACGTGGGGCTGGTCCATGATGGCGGCGTAGGACCGGCAGCGCATGTAGACCAGGAAGTCCTTGAATCGGTCCGGCAGAGAGTTGTAGTCCTTGATCTGCGTGGTGACCTTGTAGTTGGGCCGGCAGGGGTCGGAGGTCAGGCCCGAGGCGTTGAGCCAGCCGGGCAGCTCCGCCGCCGTCCAGTTCCCCTGCAGGACCGGGTTGCTGTGGAAGTTCAGGACCTGCTGCTGCTGGTTCCAGTACGCCGGGTGGGGCAGCAGCTTGGTCCAGAACGCTTTGGAGGGGATGACCACCTTGTGCAGGCCATTTTTGTCTTGGCCGCTGTTCCGGCTGATGAGGATGAAGATGAAGAGGTTGACCATCATCACCGTCACAAAGATCTTCAGGTTCCTCCGCAGCAGCGCCATGGCGGAGGCCGTCGCCACCTGGTGGGGAACCACAAACCGGGAACCAGTCTTGAAACCGCAACATTTAAAATGCTTGTTTACACGACAATGTTTCCAGTGAACATGCATCATTTGTTATTGAAAAAACACACAGAAACGGGACGAAATGCTGAAAACAGGTCTGAGCATTTTCAAAAAGTTGCATTTTCAGTGGCTCGGAGCTCCGTTGTCACAATGAAAATACCACGAAAGCATAAACGGGCCCTGAAGGCTCTTTTCCACCAGTTCCTCCTCACCTCCCTTTACAACACAGCACCACCATGGCCCCGATGTGATGTGGAGCAAACATCCAATAGAAATCAGCACAAATAATAAACGGTATATATTTTTATATATTTATCCCAATATTACAAAATGTGGATTGTCACGATGGGGCTTCACTGTCCGGTGTTTCAGTTTCACTGGTGCCCCTGTTAAATGGTGACTTCTGCCACCAGCCGTTATGATATCCTCATTTCAAAAAGGAAAATTAGTGTTTTGATGGCACATTGCTGGAAGAACAACAGTAAACTGTGGCTGTAACACTATTACTAGACATTTCTACTGATTAAAAACAGTCTCAAACCATCTCACAAGTCCAATTCAAAAATCCATCGCGCCACTCATTTCTGGCTTTAATATGCCACGATTTTCTGACAGTTGTTTGTGAAGCCGTTGAGCATTCTGAATTTCTGGGCTAACACTTTACTGCCCCTCCTGAGCTTTACTGCACTGATCCTGTTCGTTGGGGTTCCTGTTCTTGAAGAGAAGGTCAAAGGTTGAAGACGACTCTCCGTCCAAGAAACCAACGAGGGGTTGAAGCCCTCGGCTTTATCTGCATCCAGTTTAATCCTGATTTAATGGATTCACATTCACCGCTTCATCTCAACACAAGTCACACAACTTTTGCCGTCCAGGCTGAATGTGTTCACCCACTGTGGAGCTCCAACATAGACAATCATTGACAGAGCAAACCTCTGCTGTATCTGGGGGGGGGGGGGGGGGGTGTGTGTGTGTGTGTGTGTGTGTGTGTCTGTGTGTGTGTGTGTGTGTGTGTGTGTGTGTGCTTCAGTGATAGTGATCATGAAGCTGCCTGCATGCTCACATAAGGTTCTGGCAGCAGTCCAAACTCCAGATAATAAATCAGAAGAACTCACTATAAAGGGTTAGTCATCTCTTTTCCCTTAAAGCAACCAACGGTCATAAGGAGCATTTTTCACACTGGGATGTAAATTACACTACAGACAGAAAATGCGAGGTCAACGGTGGAACTGCTTCTTAATGTGGCGAAGCTCCTGGTTCGGCACTAGAAGTTTCTCCGGGCTCAGTTGTTTTAAAACTGGTGGAGCGCCGTCACTCAGTGTCTCCAGACGGGGAGCAACAGCAGGAGGTGGAGCGCAGTTTTCATTTCTGCATTATTAAGGGGAAACGCTGTTGAAATTGATGAAACAACTGCAACGTTAAAATACAAATAGTTGGATGCTATTTTGATATATTCATTAATACTTTGTATATTGAGGAATGAATATACAAATGATCTTTATTATTAGTAAACAAATAGAATATTTAACACACACTAAAGTACCAAAAATTGTCCCGTGTTTAATACTTTTGGAGTTTAAAATCATTTAAGCTAATATTAGTCAAACCAAGTTTGTTTAACATCATTTTGCTCCTTCATTTCATAAAGTAATTGTCATATTTTCCTGCAGTTTTTACGAGACGATGGACTTCTGTACTTCTGTACTGTGCAACAACCAACCTCACTTGGTCTTTAATTGATTCATGCTCATGTCTTTATTGAAATTTCAGGTAAAATGGTACAGTTTTGCTAAAGTAATTTGTAATGGTCTGTGATGATGATTTATATTTTGAAGAGAGAAAAACAAACTGCAGTGTCTTAGCATACAATACATCAGAATTGAGTTTATACACGTCAGCAGAAGAAATAAATAAGCTAAAAAATAAAAAAAGACGCGGAAACAAGAAGGGGGAGTAAAAGGAACGTATCCGATTTAGTAACTATTTTAAAATTGTATATTCCGTGACTTGGTGAAAAAGAACCTGCGATATCGTGCAGCCTGACTGCCATTCGCTGGTTCTGATGATCTTCACTGGATTCAACCTATTTTACATCCACACACGTGAAACAGTGTCAAAACCACCTGCCGTTGCAAACGGCTCAGACAAGAGCGACTGAGGAGGTCAGATGGTCCGCTGGTCGAACCGCCTGCATCCTTCCTGCATCTGCTCTGTGTTGCGGCCTCCCTAGCAACAGCTCCCGGTGTTTACCCTCCTCCATCATCGCCTCTGCCTCGTCTGCCCCGCCCCTTCCTCCTCAAGTTTGCTCAAATTCACGGGAAAAACAGGCCCAAGCGCCTACGTAAACAGAGTGACCGTCACAGAGGAGCACAAGCGTGGCTCCTCTCGACTCCGCCCTCCTCCGTTCTGGTTCTCATGGATAATTAGGCCTTCCTGTGCTCTCCGCCCCACACTAACAAGAGGACTTCTGGGAAATCAGTGGGTGGGGGAAGGTGGGCTTCTGCAGGAGGAAGCTTGAACAGCATGAGGACGAGGCACGTCAGGAGTTTGAAAGTAAACACTGCCTGGTCTGGTGAGCCATCTGTGTTTGCTCGTGAACCTCGTCTCAGCGTCAGTCCTTTAACAGTCGGTTTAGCAAACCGTCGGTCACACTTTCAACTGCGTGTGACACACGAGACGCCCTCCTCCACACCGAGTGGAGATCGTTGTCGTGTGTGAGGAGCAGTCCCAAAAATGATTCAATGGCGTTTACTGAAATAAATCCTTCCAACGTGAACCTGAAGAGACACAAAACCGAGGGAGCTGCTGCTTTACGTACGGGCCACATGGGTTCTCTTTCCCTTTCTACTATTGTACAGCGTATAAAGCAGAGGTGTCAAATCTAAGGCCCATGGACCAAAGTCAGGCCACGATAAGCTCCAATCCGGCCAAACCACTGAGCAAATCGAAGAATTTGCAAAGAAACCATCCTCTTTGAAATGAATGACATGTATTTGACCCTCCTGGTTCAGAGACAACTTCTGCCATTCAACAGAATTAAACACATTTTAAAAGCAGAAAACACACTTGTGTCTCGGGGAAAAAACCCGAGACACACAAAGTTCATACTTTGTGGCACCAGGTTCTGGTCAACGACAAAGCAGAAGCAAAAGGCGAGAGAAGAAGTGCATTATCTCACCAAGCTTACTCATGTGGAAGAAATGGGAACCGTGTGGAAGGGCAGTCACGCAATGTTTACTTCACGGTATTACAGAAGGTCTAAACTGACAATTTCCTGTCCGAAAGATCAGAGGTTCAATTCCCCTTTCCAAACAATCAACTGAAAGTTCAGCACCTTTTAGAAAATCCATAAAAAAAAAAAAAAAATACAGTTTCATCTTGTGAGAAATTAGACTTGGATTCATGCTTTATGTAATCTGTCATTGTGAGCTTTGTGTAACTGTTTACAAAGTTAAAGATAAAAAAAAAGAAGATAAAAAGCCAATGTTAACTCTGTAGATCAACACCTTGCAACAGAAAAACCAACTGTTTATTTTTGGGCCACTTGGAGGTTTTGGTCTCAGAATCTTCTAAATGTTCTAAAAAAAAAATAAGAAGGTGAAAAGGCCGAGATAAAAAAAAGTTTTGTTTGTTTTTAGCTTGGATCTTAAGATAACTAAACTCCCTCAGACCTAATAACCTGTGTTAAATTAATGAAAAAACCCACGTTCAATTAATATCATCTTCCCTTTGCGTACTGCAAAGCCTGTGGGAAGACCAAGTGGAAGCCAGTGAGGAAGCGAACAGGTCTGTGACACACTGATTAGATCTTCTGGCTCTCCATCAGTCAACACGGAGCTGTGTTTGACCACCGCCGCCTCCCGTGTGATCAGAGGTGAGGTGAGGTGAGGCCTCTCGCGCCAGCAGGGGCAGATTTGAGGGTTTAACGGTTTAGTTTGGACAAATTTAAACACCCCGTCCACGTCTAACAGACTGAAACTGACCACTAAACACTCATTCTAAAGGGAGAACGGCCACCTGCAGCATGGGAAGTGGCGTTGGAGGCGAATGATGTGTGATCCTACCTGTGCAGGTGAGTGAGCCTCCTCGGCTTGTGTTGTCTTGGCGTCTCCTCTCGGCGCTCTTACCCCATACTTATCTCCGCCCCCTGGGAGCAGCAGCCAATAGGGAGACGGTGAACGAGGGGGGGGGGGGGGGGCAGAAACCGGATGGATCTGAAGGAAGAAAATCCCCAAGAATAAAATGAACAACAATGTGTGTCAACAGCTGTGAGAAGCTGCACCTGAGGGAAAGAAAATGACAAACATCAGCAATTCGGGTATCTGAAAAACCAGTTCTGATGTTTTTAAATATATATACACATATATATATATATATATATATATATATATATATAGAGTTGGAGGATGTTGGGAGCTGCTGAAAGTGATGGCAGAGCATCACCGTGAAAGAGCCTGGTCCTCAGAAGGCAGGTGGATTACAGGAGATGCACCGTCGACCCTGCTGCTCTCTGGAAGGACACCTACACCCTGTTTACACCACAACAGGGCCTGTAAACACGCTCTGTTCACACCACAGCGTTTTTCAAGTCAAGGCGGAAAACGTTTGTTGTGTTTATGCAGTTTGTTTACATGACAACAACGCTGGGAGTCGCTGAAACGCTGCACTTGCAGATGATAGTTTCTGGTCACGTGTGACTTTCTCGAAACGCACAGATTTCGGTCTCCGTGTAAACACAGGAACTTTTCTGAAACGCAGGACTGAATGAGCACACGGCAGTTGCACAAGTGCAATTGGTCGACAAAAATACAAGGATTCCAGAGTGTTCCTGACTCTTTTGACTTTCACAGCACTCCCTCAACAAAGGACACATTTACTACACCATCATCTGGATCACATGTGGAGACGCATTAACAATGAGCAGGTCAGCATGCATTACAGAATAAAACAAACTGCATGTAAACTAAACAAATGTAAACTCCAGTCTTCTCAGCTGTGCAAAGCGACACCAAAATGTTCGGAATGTGAAAGTGTTCTGAAACAAGTGCGCCGTCTCAAATCCATCACGGCCATGTAAACGGGACATAAAGTCTTCAAAACATCCACTTATTGCCAAGCCTTATGTCCAACACAAGTTCACTTGAAATGACGTGTCCAAAATTCAATATGTCAATACGGTTGAAATCTTTTCCCCAAAACAGGTTTACATCGGGGGTCAAACCAGTGGTTCAATGAGAAAACGTCAACTGATGTTTACATCTTCAGCGCAAACCTGCTCAGGTCTGCATTCGCAGCTTGAGTTTGGTCAAACTTATACTTTAGAACTTACATTTATTCAATGTTTAGCATTTTTCAAAGTGGCTAGCACAGGAAGCTTATGGATGTTTGCTGCATCAATCAAAAAATGCTAAAGATTATTTAACAACGGCTGTTATTTACCAAACCTTGTGATTCAGTTTAACAAATGCAGATTGATGGATTGTGAAAACAAAGCGTGAGAGCGTTCATTGGAGGTTTTAATATTATCAGTTTAATACCATTGATCGAGAGCAGAACCAGTCAGACATGATCAGATCAGAATCAGATCTCGTCAGTGCTGCAGAGAGCGAGAATTATGAAGAACAGCAGAAGGACTGAATCGTATTGCAATAACTCTCTAATAGATTCAAGTAAAGTAAGGAAACTACAATGATCAAACTTACATGCCAACCATAAATTACAGAAGAAGAAGAAGAACAAACAAAACATCCTCTTGATATCGTATCTAACAACCGTGTCACTGCTGATAATAAATCCTTAACCATATCAAGTAATCAGATTCTGGACGGGGAATCGTTGCTCTGATCGTCTCTCGCACTTATGAGGAATCGGGTTTCATGTATAGCATGGCGTCCACAATCCTATTACAGCAGAAAGCCTGGAGCCTGGTCTCCTGAAAGCAGGTAGACATGCTGAGTGACAGCAAAGCACACTGCCGGCATTGAATAAAGACAACAAGGTTAACTTTCACCACATGAAGCACAGAGGTCCACGTGTTCTTCCCACAAAGAGGAACCAGACGTTTTACATCTTCTTGTCTAATAGTTGTTTTGGGGGGATTTTGAAATTGCTTACATTTATAGGTGCGTGTACATGTCGATTCTGCCCCTGGAGCGTAGAGCTCTCATATTTGAGCTCCTCTTACTCATGCGGACAAGTTTCTGCATGCAGGTCTGCTGTGCCCCCGCTGCAATAGGACAGTAATTGGGAGGATCTTATTGTACAACTCATCATTGCTGTTCTTGGCCATTTTCTACAGAGTGCAGCAATAACTGGAACGCACTAATCCAGAGAAGTGAAAAGCTCGAAGGTCCTGGCCTAGGGGTGGATTTAGACTATGTCTACATACAGGAAGTAAGTAGAGTGCAAACCATTTGCCATATGGTAGTTCTCTGTATTAACTGGTTATAAAAATGTTATTAGTACATCTATAGTAACCAATTTGTTTG
Organism: Blennius ocellaris; assembly: GCF_963422515.1. Lineage (NCBI taxonomy): Eukaryota > Metazoa > Chordata > Actinopteri > Blenniiformes > Blenniidae > Blennius > Blennius ocellaris. The sequence continues at coordinate 3,424,731 of NC_137662.1, read as the reverse complement.
GCATTGCTCATAGAGGCTGTGTGGGTGTAGTTAAAAGTGAACCCTCAGGCTCCAAGCAGTGGTAGGTGGAGTGGATTCAGCACACCTGTACAGAGATTGGAGCCAGGTGTTGAGTTACTATTTGATGATCCTCGATTTGAATGCGACTAAAAGGGATCAGGCCTATATTAGACATAATTTTCACACTGAAACACACCTGTTCATTTTTATTTATTTTTTTTAAAGTGATGCACTGGTATGTACAAGTTTCACAATGAGCGATGTGAATAGAAATCCCTAAAGCCAACCCTGGGAAAACAGACAGCTTTGCTGCCAAAACAACATGTTCACATTGATCCTACAACCATTTTTAGAGGTTTAGGAATAGTGCGTGAAAATGGTTTGATGAGGTTTCACATATTCACCAGTTTACACTTAAACAATAATCTCTCAAGACTTGGTCGGTTGGATAAAGAGTCTCCAATATTACAAGACAGTTCTAATGGGTTAAACTGACTAAACCAATCAACATCTCTGTTCTTGAGCGGATCATCCACAAGACACGAAACAACAAACTCTTGGCTCCTACTATCCCCACTGGGAAAGTATTTTCAGTCAGTGTGCAGGGGCAGTGGATGTTAATAGGCTGCCTTCAATAATTGTGTTCAACACTGGGTTAAGCACACATTGTCTATTCCTGTGACTTGGCTGTAGCTCAAATTTCATACTGAACACCGGAAACCAGGATAGTTCAAAGGGTTCGCATACTTGATTACCAGCGTTCTGTCAAGCATGCAAGACGTGTGCCAAACCTGAATGACTGACGGTCGTGTAAGTGTGAACTGGGAAGTATTGACATTTCATAACTGTAAGTTTCTAGAGTATTTCAGTTATTTGTATTAATAGAAACCATGCGGTCAACACTAAATAGCAATGATTTATAATAACAACTAATAGCTTTATTTACAAGACGGTGTTCTTTAAAAGCAATTGCAGTCAAACTGTCAACACTTTTCTTTAAAACATGAAACCAACGCCACAGGCTTTCACTGTGAGAAGACCCTAAAGTGGAAATCTCCAATTTAAAACACACACCTGAGTTCTGTTCATTCTTAAACGTGGTTATGCAGGTTAGATTTGAGTGGTCAGCAGAAAGCAAGAATACACCACCTTTCACCACGCAGCGACAATGAATGACCTCTGTGACATGTCGGCCTGAGCAGAGACCAAACACACTGCAGGGAAGGACGAACAGACAGACGAGTTAATGAACAACTGGCCGTTTGTGTTTCTTGACTTTAGGCAGTGTTGACCGCCTTCCACTCCTCCCCATGTTCAGTTCTGTTTACACACTGCTGAGGAGAAGGGCGGCTTGTAGTGACGAGTACTCTTGCGTGTACATGCACGCGGAGTTAATTGCCGACCTGTCCAGGATGTAGCCTGCACACTGTCAGCCGAGATGGGCTCCAGCATCCTGAACCCTGTGACCCCCGAACTGGACGAAGTGGTGGAAAAAAATGTAAAAGATCAACCTGGTTCAAGGTGAATTAGGGCCTTAAAAATAGACTGATCCATTTCTTTAGAACTGACAAAATGTATGTTTTCTTTAAGGAATTGAAAATAATACTCAATATGTTGCCGTTTTTCTGTTGATCCTTCAGGATAATCTTTCTTTCTTTCTTTTTTTTAAATAAGTCAGGTGTTTTACTTATGGTGACAAATCGCTTGCTGTCTTGTTTTCAAAGTCACACCGCTTAACAGCTGTCAGTGCAACTTAACTGGGTGAAATACAGTCGACTGTGGAACAGAGTAAACTCAGGAACGAGTCAAGCAGCGCTGTCAAAAATAACTTTTTAGAGCCTCACTGATCACTCATTAAATCCACTCTTAACTCGACATCTTCACATCAATCCCTGCCTGTCAATCAGGAAAAAAAATCGCAATGTTTCCCCGACATCTCACATCATTTCCGTGTCATCTCACTGCTCCAGGGCTTCTGTACAAACTTGACACCAAAGTACAGAACATCTGACTGCATCAGAGCTGCGACTCGTGGCTCAGCTCTACATTGCCACACAATGAAAGAACATTGCAAACAAGCATGATAAATCCTCTTCAAGAAGTGGTTCATGCCTGAGGAATCATTATACAAAGTTTATGATCAACTCTTGTGCAGATAGAACAGATCAAAGCTAAAAACAAAACAACAAAAAAACGGGTAGCCAAGAGGTCACTAAGGTAGAGCATGCAAAGTCTGGCCGTGTGTGACAGCAGATAAGGCGGCGGCAGAGCAAACAAGTGTCCAATACCGAGGCCACATCAGGTCTGCAGGCAAAGGTCAGATTGTAACCGACGGTGCATGAAGAGGACAGATAAAAGAGGTCTGACCAATCAAGGAGGAAACAGAAATGAAGACCAAAGAAACTCTTCTGAACCGTCACAGATCACTTAAAATATCAGTAAGTGCTTCAGCTGATTCAGCACCATGCTGAGCCAAAAGTGTGTTTCAAGTTTACCGGTTCCTTGCTTCTCTGTGGGCGTGTCCACTGGCAACGAGTCGGAACTTGGGTTGTGCATCAAGAATTTCCGTGGTGGAAAAGCAGGTCGCAGCTTCCAGTTTTTCCCCCTCTGTCACAACTATAGTGAAAGTCGCTGCGTGAGCATCTCTGAATCAAAAAGTAGTTCAGCCCCCAGCGCAGTGAGGCGGCTGCTTTAAACCTGCAAGGAGTCAATCTGCTGCTTGACAAAATATTTGGCAACAATCCATCATTATGGTTTGGCTAAAAAAATTATTTTAATTATACACCTTTGTCAACTGAATGATTGAACTCTGGTACAATATGAACAGGATACAGTCCATCCCAGAGCAAACACACAGAGACAGGGCCACACACACACACACACACACACACTCCCAATCAAACCCATAGGGCCATTTAGTCACTACTTCACTTAAAGCAACCGTTTCTTGTTTCACCCACAAAGAAAACCGACGAATCCTGCCATGTGCTGCAATTGCACGAGACTCGATCCAAGGCCTGATAATTCACATCTGGGGGCAACCCTATTTTCCGTGATCTACTTTTCTTGTGGTCTACTTTTTGTATTTCCTCAGCGGAATTTGACATTTTGCGCCAAATGGGCTATGGGAACAGGAAGGTACCAGCCGCACATACCGAACTAAAAATGTGCAGCCTGAAATCCTGTATAAATGAATGTCACGCCAATGACTTATGAATATGTACAAGAAGAATCCAAACAAAACAATCATTGCCGTTATCTATGGTGGAGATTATCACCCGTCCACAACCACTCTGCCGTGACCTCCTTTCATTACATCTCTTGAATACAAACTCTATGCAAAACTCTTTAAATTGGCCCCGTATTCGAATCACGCTTGTGGAAAACAAACTTCATCTCTGTGCTGTAATCTGCTAAACGCCGTCGCCGACCGGGACCTGCGTGGGCCAGAACTGTAAAAGACAGTTTCAAGCACTACTTGACACAGTCAGAAGAATATAAGAGGACAGTGAAGCGTGAGGGGGGAAAGGGGGCTTCATAGCAATGTGGTGCAAAGAGAAGCACGCCATAAATAGCCTGAGAGCTTCGGCCGTCTGAGCTGGAGTCTGTCCACCAAATATCGACAGACCGCAACAGTATTCACAAAGGGCTTAAAGGACTCACGTGTACGAGTTGGTAGCAGTAATGCTCCATCTCTGCTGGTCTTGATTTTACTATAAATCTACTGCCCCCTTGCTAATAGTCAGTTATTGTATCATAGACATCTATGTTTCACACAGGAAGTCAGAAAAAAACAACTTCCTGAATTAATTGTATTTCAAGAAAAACAAAACTATAATCAAAAAAGCAATACGTGCCAAGTGATATAAGCCCATAGCATACGCACACTCCAAATAGAAAGGAATTTCTCATTATCAACAAATACTTGTGAGTGAGGCTGCCCATACTGAAGGTCATCTGTCTCCATGCCGTGACCCGCTCACTCACACTCACCATAATCTAAACTTATCTCAACCTGAAGTCGTTGCGGTCGTGAGTGATGTGCACAGGCCCCTTGCTTGATAGTCACTTATTGTATCACACAAACATGCCAAGTTTGATCCCAACACATGACTCCCAGTGTGACCTGATGAGTTACAACTCCCATTGTTCACCAAACAGCTGTGACGGCTCGGCCATGAAGTGATTAGTTCAGTGAGACTGTTGCCGTCTCTTACAACTTGCAAAGGCAGAAATGATTCATCACTTCTTGTGAACATTTAGGCGCCAATGTCACAAGTACGAAAACTCCTCAGTCGATGGAGGACCTTTTGGAGATGAGTACATGCAACCACTATGACACCTTGTACCATCACAGATTTCTAATACAGTGACTGATACCACTTTCATGAGGTCAAACATTCCGATAAAGAATTGCTCTTCCAGCAAATTATCAACACTTTTCTATTTTTGTTAAAAATCAAAGTCACCATGGACAGTCAATCCAGTTCTCTTCTAAATCATTAAGGCTCCTTTAGCTGCCTGATTCTATTCACCACTGCATTGCCTACATTGTGCAACGGATGGAGCAGACTTGATAACAGTGAGGGGAGGAAAGGAAAGTGCAAGATTTGTCAGATACATTGATAAAAATGTTATAAGGCTCAGAAGGGCTGCAGAATAGTAATATTTCTCTTTTTTTTTTTTGTATCAGTTTAAGTGTTGCCATCAACACAAATCTGTAACAAATGTTTAATAAAGTAACTGAAAAACAAAAGGAGTCCGAGATCCATTTTCTTTCAATTGTAACTTTCTCGTTCTTACCAAAAAAAAAGAGAGAGATTTGGGGCACGTCAACTTTTCACGAGAAAGAGTAGCAACACCGACTCATACAGGAAGTGAAGCAGCTGATCCCTGACATGGTCTCCGTGGGAAAGAATGAAATCATTTTGGGGATGATAGTGCTACAGCTATGGAGGCATGAATAACGATCAACAGGTCTGTTATTGCGACTGTGACTTGTTCCGCACCGCATAATCAGGTGACAAGCTTGTTATTAATAACACAACCACTTAAACAAAGGGGACACTTTGAAAATATTTGTTTACCGGAGCAAATCTGGCGCCACAACACAAATGGTCAACACACACAAAAAACTAAAGTTTCCGGCGGTGCATAGGTTTCTCTTTGCATGCCCCCGTCAGCATGGACCAACAGTGTGTGATACAAACAAACACCAACATCTCAACAAGTTGAATGTGACAGAACTTTGGAAGAATAAAAAAAAACAAAGTCTGACTCCTGCTGATGGTTCACAGTGATGGATTTCCACAGAAAAGCATTACAGGAGGACTGACAACAAGCCTCCATGGAAACTGTGGCTGTTGTGGTTGTTCAGTGGAAGAAAAAAAAACGGAAAATTGCAACTAATAGCAGCGGCTATTACAGGAAGGCAGAGAATCAGAATCCCAAGGGTATTTCAAAGTACATCTTTAAAAACAGACTGTGCCACAAGACATTACCCAGACAGCGTGTACTAGAAAACGACACAAATGTTTATCGGGAAGGAACTCGGTAGCTTTGTTTACAACAATAACATAACTACTGCTAATGCCGAGAGGAAGTCGGCAGTCTCATTAAGTTGTTGAGTACTTTCACAACTCTCTAAGGAAAATCACATTCAGAGATGACGCACAAACTGACAGAGTATCAAATAATATAATCAAAGTGTGAAGCGACGAGAAGGAACTCGAAAAGGGTTCGAAACGGTCTTATCACAAGAGGCGTTGCGTCATTTTCACAGGTCCCGACCTTTGCCAGCTTAAAGTATGAATCCACCCATCTCTGGTTCTCCTGATAGCCACTTTGAAGAGTCATCGCTTTATGTCATTTACAAAGAACAAGCACCAATGTGGCCACACCCCACCGAGTCTCTGACACGACACAATGAGCAGCACATGACAACATTTCAAAACAGGATGGTGCAGTGAAATATCCTGAGCAGAAGCCTTCAAAACTGCAATAACGCATAATGTGAACTCCAGTCTTCTTTAAGTCCCCGTCCACTGCCCGAGAACATCAGGAGCAGGGATGTAGAACTCATTGCATTTCGGGGGTCGCACAAAGCCCCATTCCCTCACCAGTAAAATGATCATAAGAACCTCTAAACTTAACAGAAACTGAAAAATATAATTTGTGTTTTAGTCCAAACAAGTAGGAGTACATTTTAAAGGCCAAATATAGTTTTCACACGATAAGCTTTGAAAGGTTTGTACAATTTCGAGTTGAGATTGCAAGCATGTTAGCCATGGTCTCGTATCGATCCACTTTGTATGGGACATTTTTCCACAGTTTTTGGGGGATTTATGCAAAAACGGTCAGCAGAATCATTAACAAGCAACTTATTCTCTATCTTTCTGCACGTTTTGATGTGCTTTTTATGCCTGTGGTGCCAGCGGTGTGAGACTAGTTACCCACAGAAAAAGAAAAATGAAGAAAAAAACAATAAGAAAATTAAACGGCCATCTAGGATAGTAATGCTTGCAGCTTGCCATGAGAACTAGAAAATTCCAGTGATCCCTTTGTGTGCCTTCCTCTGTTTTTTCCTCTCTTCCTCTCTTTTTTGATCCCAGTGTCTCCAAGGCAACAGGCGCTGATCTCCTCCATGAGGTGCCCCTCCCAGTATGGGACATTTTTTTGCAGTTGTTTTATTAGGATTCATTCAAAACGGTTACCCAAATACATCCCAAAATCTCATCGACTGGTCCTTGGATGATGACAAATCATCTCTGAAGTTTTCATGCAATTCGGGTTAATCGTTTCTGCGAAAAGTTGGTAACACACAAACTCACCAATAAACGCCAGCAGACAAAAACCTAACCTTCACGCCCAGCGTTTATTGGCGAAGGGAAAAATGCATAGAAGAAAAACCGTGACATATTTCTGCATATATCATGCATGCAACTCTGTAATTAATTACTGAAGAAAGTACATCACATACTCATGATGCAAACTTACAATATCTAGCCCTCTGGTTAGAAACAGAAGACTGTGGCCCGATCACCAGAGGAAAGCTAAAGTCCGACTGGTGCCTGGGCAAATATTAAGAAACCGATACATCCGACATGAGTTGATTAGAAACTATAAATGGATAACTGAGTGCACACACATCCTCAGGAAGAGGGTACGTGTGGCAGACGGGGAGGCAGAATGCTTGCAGCGGTACAAGCAAGGTTTCAATCCGCTAACGGAACTCATGAGTCCAATTTGGAGGCGTATAGGAATGGATGTCTGTGAATCAGTACGCTGTTGTGCCAAATCTGAAACGTCATTGTGCGAGTCTTTGCAGCCCTTCATTGCACTGCAAAGCTTCAGTAACACACTGTGCTTGTTTAACTGCTGGGCGACCAGTCAGTTCCTCTGGGGCTGTCTCGGATCCCTATGTATTTGCACGTGCAACTACTGCAGCTCACATGCTAAGAAACTCCAAACACTCATATCCTGTTGCCCAAGAAGAGAGTTGCCTGACCAACCCAGACTCTCATTTCTACCCGATATGCAGGGGAAAAAAGAACCAAACAAGTGACATTACCCTAAACCCAAACCAGGATTTAATGTATTCAAACTAATCTACAGCCCACAATGATAGAAAAACACAGCGTGGATACTTTGACTCACGTGAATACTGAGAAATATTTACTTCAAATACTGCCTTAAGAATTGTATTCGTCTTCTCAACTACAAACATTGTCGTGCCTACGAATGAACTGGGATTAGAAAAATGCAGGTGGAGTATAGCAGTAAAGAAAAAACAAATAGGTTACAATGGTTTCACTACAAGTTCCATGTTGTCATCTTCCCCCAGTGGAAAAGGCCTGGTGGTAGTAAATTCTACAGAAGGGCACATTGCTCCCCTTGGTATGAGTCACACCGAGTCCAAAACCTCAATGCTTTTCTTCATCAATTGTTACTGTACTCCTAAATGCAACTCACCATAAAAGTGCATTCCCTTGATACTTTTTCTGGGATCATAGAAAGGAAATCTTTAACACCGAGTCAGACTGACGAAAGAAACTCAAGGAAACTGAGAAATCAGACCTGCAACAATGGATTCAAACCATGTCCTGCTCATAGAGCATCACCTGTCAGTTTATACTGAGGCATCAAAAGATATTCAATTGCCAGCAACCGACAGAGCAAGTACAGAGGAGGAGCTCAGGATTAAATAAACATTATAGGGCGAGAACACCATTCTATCTGAGCCATTAGCCAATGGCCTTAAAAGGAAAACCACCAAGAAAACAAACAGCAATGAACTGGATCTCAGAACCAGTTGACAGCCTCAGTTAACCCGAGCATTTCTACACAGAACCATCGTTGTTGATCAATCGTCTGCTTGCATTGGTCCTGTGACCAACCCTTCAAAGCATCTGTCTTTACATCTCTTTATCCAACTCTGGAGGTGCTGGAGCTGATCCAGAATGGACGCTTTCCTCTGTGTTTTACTGGATATAAATGCCAGGAATTGGCCTTTACGTCTTCAAAAAGTCAATTAAATAAATGACTAAATCTTACAATATCCAAAAGCGTCCTCAAATTCTAACTACGCTATCCAAATAACTGAAAGCGTGGCCTCTAAATGGTTGATATTGAAATTGCTTTAGCGGTTTATACACCGCTGTTGTCACCTTTCTGAAAGATTCTATTTAAAGTTGTTTATTGTCAAACTGAAATGCTCTTCACCAGTGGAGTCGGTTGTCATTTAAGCCCGACTCAGGCCGATTCTTTTTAGCTGTATAAAAGGGGGATAGGAACATGGACACAAGCATGGCATGAGGATATCAATGTCAAGGCCGGCTGGGTTGAGTTTCACCAGATAAGTGCTGATATCAGGCATGGCAGCGGTTACACAACGGCTCTGACCATTATGGCCAATACTGGCGTCCGTTTGTTTTCTCCCGCCACTGCCATTAATGTCCATAAAGGCTCTAAAACTACGGATGTATTTGCCACAGCCAGGATCTGCTGCTTGTAAAGTGGCAGCAACATTATGGATTAGTTGTGTCCGTGCAGCAGCATATCCCTCCGTAAGCCGTTTTTAATGGATCTCAGGAAACAGTGGCAGCCGAGCATTTTAATAATAATGGCTGTAGAGTTCGTAAATACACGTTTAGATTAAGATTTCTTAATCTGCCATCAAAACAATAATAAAAAAAAGGGGGGGGGGATTTTTTTACCTGTTGTGATCAGATTAAATCAGGACAAAAAAAAAACAACTCCCAAGTGCTTGCCTTTCGTCAGATTTAGAGCTTTGTGCTTATCGTACAATAGGTAGTGTAGATCTGAGGAGGACAGTGATTAGTTTTCGGTCTCACCATCAACGTAAGCAGACGTGTGACTCGGGGAGCTTTTCAGAACCACTTGACGTACCGTGACTGTTGAATCTGAAAGAGAGCTGCTCAGCTCGCTAAGCTGTCAGCACATGCTGACAGAAGGACTGTGAAGCAGCAAAAATCATGTTAAGAGATTACAACACAGTTTGAAAGCTATTGAAGCGTACTGGATCTTGTGGGGAACTGACCGCTTCCTTGATCCAAATCTCTTCCCATACGGCGAATTACGAGTAAGGCACCGAGCAAGAGTTCCCTAAAATGCATAACATTTTTAGCAAACGAGCAGCGTGAGTCACGGTTAAGTGTATTGGAGGAGCCTGCCGGTTTTGTGCTTACAGTAAAACTATTAACTGCCTCTACGTGTAGAAACCAGAAGTAACAGTGGTTTTCTACTCACTTTAGATGGAGCTGGCTGATTATGTTGAATTTAAATAATAGCCCTCAAGCTTACAATATATGAAAGATGAATGGTTTGATTTCAATAAAAACTTTATCTGCAAATGGCCAATCATAAACCAGTGATGATTACTTAGTTTGTTCTGTTTTGCCTTGTCACAGGGAACATAAAGTTGCGTTATCACATTGAAATCAAGTGTCTCTCAGTGTCCCTGTAACCTGCCAACAAACACCCCCCCCAACACGGATCAGCAGAAAAGAACCTAAAAAAGACTATAATGTGTTTTGTCAGCCAAGTAACTACATTCACCTCAACTGGTCAGAAGACATTTGAGAGAAACTGCTGGTGAAACAGAGCGAGTGGGAAATATGTCACCGTCTGTCTAAATGGGCCAGTGTAGATTTTTGTGTTACCGACCATTTAGTTTTAGCGCCGACCTAAAGGGACGCAAATATAATTAGCAGCGCTCCTGGGTGTCTGTGCGACTCCCATTTGAAACACGTAGAAATGAGCGACCTTGAAGTGGGAAAAAAAAAACCAACTACATATTTTAGAACAGTTGCATGTTTAGAAAATTAAAACAAATTATAAATACTGTACTGCTCTCACTGTGTCTGCAGGATTTGCCAATGGACCTTCAACTGGTTTATAGTAAACCTGTGCATGTCTTGAAATGTTCCGAGTAAGAAAATCAGTTCTTTATTCCTCACACTAATTTGCCTCAATCAAGGGTGTTTGGGGGTTAATGATAAGTAGCTCATTAGGTGACGCAGATTGAGAAGAGATGAATACATGAGAGTGGATTAATGTCCCTGTAAAAGGTCACAAATTTGATTAAATGAACAGGTCGGCGTGTCCTTGAGCAGAAAACAGGAGCTCGAGTGTGCGAGTGTGGTTGAGCAGGTTCCTGACGGCACAGTGAATCCCAGGCAGACCAATGGGAGACTATCTAATCAGAGCTGGCTTTTGTGTTTGCCGCCAACATTCATTGCGTCTTAAAAGACATAACGGGCCATTCAGTATAGGACCCGTTATGATGGAAAAGCAAATACGTATTGAATAGCTCAGCCACATCCAGTGCAAACGGACACTCGCGAACCATCAGGTGCATCGCTTAAAAAGTACAAGTGCAATTTCAACTGGATTTGCCCCTTCGTCACCAGACAAATGACGAAATAAAACTTTACCTGATTGAGTTCATTAAGAAAGCCACCTTTGTTTTAAATGATTTTATCACAAGCTGGTCAGATACTATCCTAAAACAAATTTGAGAGCTGAATCTCATTCAGGAGGAGCACTGAATCTCTCTCTTTAAAAAAAAAAAAATACAACCTAAAAAGAACAGGCGGAAAAACATCTAAATGCTCCAACACAATTTTTTTTTTCTTTTTTTACCACAAGACTTCTCCAAGTCTTCAGCCAAGCGATTTATTCACCGAATTCAGTTGTTAATCATTTCAGGAGGTCTGGATGAGAGATACTCATCTGAAATGTGATCTGGACATTTCAGTGTAAACACAGTGGAGCTCTCACACACACACTCACACACACACACCCCTGAAGAAACTGTGGAAAATGTTACTCATGTGATGAATAAAACGTTGATCTTGGGAGAGCATGTATGCAGAGAATGGGCCACTTTAACCGGGATTACCCGGGTTTGTGTAGGTTCACACATGCCCCCGCCTCGTTTTAACACATGTCACACGTGTTTTTAAAGTTTAGTGGGCAACTTTTACTTTGTTATATTAGTAGTTCTTCCACCATGAAGTCCGGCAATCAAATAATACACTTTAATTCTTGAAAAAAAAAAAATGTAATCTTTGCCTGAAAAGTGCATTTAAAAACGAACTACCATGCCTCAGCTGATGTGACTACCTGAAACGAGAACATGTCTGTAACTTCTCGGGTTGTTTAACACGGATTAAAGCCTATCAATTAATCGATTAAGGGTGTTTAAATTAACATATGGTGTACTGATGCTTGTGCGGCTAAAATTGCAGCGTGTTTTTTTTTTTTTTTCATTTCTTTTTTTGTAAACTAGCGTGGTTAAACTACAGGAGTTCTCCTGTAGTTTGCGTTTTCTTTTTCTCCTCGGTGTTTGCGGTTCCTTCCTGCGGGTCTTGCAGCGCCCAGCAGCCCAGCTCGGTGAAGTTCCCCCCCCCCACCCCACCCCCCACGCCCCGGTGTCCCCCCCTCCCGGCCGGGCTAACTTTACCGATGGCAGGTTAGCTTAGCGTCTCGTTCCCAGCGTCCCCTTCACACAACAGCTCCTCCGAGGCGCGTTCCACTCACCTCGTTTCTCAGCAGGTCCGGGCGGAAGAAGCGGGAGGCTGAAGTAAATCCATGCCCGGTGTGTTGTTGTTGTTTGTTTGTTTTGTTTGCTTTCCTTTCCCACCCCCGGTGATGTTTTTTCACTCCGCCGGGTCGTGGACTCGAGACTCACTGCTTTTTAACGGCTGCTCCTTCTCCTCTGACGACCGGAGCCGCGGAGTCGAGCGGCTGTTTCTGGGCGGGGCGACGACGCCCGCCCTCCCTCCCCCCCACTCACTCACTCGCACACAAATACACACAGCCATAGACGCACACGAAGGCGCGTGCGCGGTTTACGCAAACATTTACCAACGCCGGCGCCCCCCTCCCCCCCCTCCTCCCCCCACCCCCCTCTTTACTTTCGAGTCTCTAAATAAGGTGCGTAACTTTCTCCGCGTTTAATGCCCCGCTGGTAAAACCTGTTGAGAGACATTTAAAAATTTACTTCACAACTCTGATATTAACAAAGTTCTCTGCAACTTGGACGTTTTGTGTGTGTGTGTGTCTTCAGAGTGTGTGTCTTCAGTGTGTGTGTCTTCAGAGTGTGTGTCTTCAGAGTGTGTGTCTTCAGTGTGTGTGTCTTCAGAGTGTGTGTCTTCAGTGTGTGTGTCTTCAAGGAAACAAGGAGGCCATCGGAATCATTCACAAACCTATTCCTGGACATTCCGCACGTTTCGATGTGCTTTTTGTGTTCCAAATAGTGCGAGACGAGTCATTTGTAGATTAAAAGTTAGAAAAATAAAACAACAACAACAACAACAACAACAATAATAATAATAATAATTAAACTAATGTCTAGGATAGTGATCTTTGCGCCCGGCCTTTTAAAGAGGCAGGCACAAGAATAAGAAAAAAAAAGTGTCAGACAGTAAAATCATGCAGCAGTTAATAGAAAATACATAATAATAAGGATAATTATGTTAATTATGGGGCAGCAGCAAGCGCTGTGTCCTTGTTGATAGTCGGACAGGGTTCTACTGTGCTTGAGCACCACAGCTGAGGTAAATAGTTCCTCTGCACATGCACCAGTAGATGGACGATAACAACCACAGTGTGTTCCAGAGTGGCATGACGCCCTGTCCATGTTGGAGTTTACAGTCCATATTGGGGTATGCTAGGTTGAGGTGTGGCGTCCCTGAGGTTCCTCGTTGGCACAAAGGTGGATCCCAGCCACCTTTATGCCAATGAGGCCTCCTAAGTAACAATCTCAATTTCCAACTGCATCAGATCCAGTTCTGGCTTGTAGCCTGTGGTGAGCGGACATGTTTGTTCATTATTGTCATGGGAAAGCTGTTATTTTGGGAAATGGGACCTTCCCAATTGGGAACTATACCCGGTCCCCGCGACATGACACACGCTGCTTTCCATTTTCCTCCGAAGTTTGGAGTCACTTACTTAGAATGGCATCAATACCTTTAGGGGGAAAAATGGCTGTAGCTTCCTATCAATCACAACATTGCAAGTACATGTTATGTCAATATGTCAAACTACATACAGCCATTGTGAAAAAGAAACTCGGGGTATATAAATGGACTAAAAGACAGCGGGTATATACAGGTCAATAAACGAGTGAATAATTTCTGCCTGCTGGAAAAATAACATTCATGCTGAGAAAAAAATGTATATCAGAAATAAGCTTTGTAGCAAGCCAATTTTTGCAGGCCTTTTGGTTCCAGGCTTTCTCAGAAACTTCCTCTAAAAAAAACCCATTTATTCATAAAAAGAAAACTGTGTGGGTGTGAAGGATGAGAGCTGGTTTGAGTGAGTTTCACTCTCCATCTGTGAGAAATGAAACTTTATGGGTTCAATGAAAAACCTAAACAAAGCTGCTTTGACCTTAAAGTACTTAAAAAAAAAAAAAAGGCTAATAGCTGGATCATTGTGAATAATTACAAAAAAATAGGACTGAAATTATTGCCATTGTGTTCATAGTACATTATTATTGTCATAAAAAAGTACATTATTATTGTCAGAACTTTTAGGAGGGGGTAGTTTAGAAGATCAAAGAAGATTTTCCACATGACCTTTGCGTTTTTGTTCAATTGTACAGTTGTGGAATTATAAAAAAAACAAGCAATTATGAATAAATAAAAATTCCACAAACATGTTAAGCACTTTGTCAACAATCTGTGAGGTGAAACCTCTGACGATTATTTCAGGAGGGATCAAACCATTCACCAATAAGCTATACCCACATTTTATAACCTCAATTTTTGAGAGAAATTGCAGGTTGATACACACAAAGTCCATACGATTGAGTTGACCAAAGAAAAAGAGAGAAACTACGGAAGGGGACTGGTCTTCAAGTCAAAGTTACATGATGGGAGATAAAGGAAAAAACCTGCAAATAAAAGATCTCTCAGTGAAGGTTGAGCCTCCAAGTGAACACTATGATGAACAAAGCAAGCACTGATTGAGAGGTTATAAATCACGTTGTTTGTTTTGCATGAGCTGTTTACTCTTTCCAGTATTTTGTGTGATGTTGAACAAATGCCCGATATTCACTGAATGGGTAGGGTTTGTCAGTTTGGACGTCAGACGTGATCCAGTGGCTCAAGCTTTTAATCGCAGTGTTGCCCTGGAATTTGTGAGTCTTTTTTTTTTTTTTTTTTTAGTCGTTCTGATTCTCCTAAACTCCTCAACCCTGAACAAACACACCCTATTCTAGAACATCGCTGACGTTGGGTTGTTTAGGGTTTGTTTGTGTTTGACAGGCGTGGTGTCTTCAAACAGCTGGGGGCTCACTCCTAATGGCCAGGATGTAGGGGGGGGGGGGGGGGCTTGAGGCTTTACATCCTCCCGTGTGACAAATTCACAGCTGGTGCCGCCCCAAGGAAACAATGGACACCAGCCTGCGCTCACAAACAGTCATCTTATGGTTGTGGTGTGATTAAAATACCGTGTAGAGACTGACTCTTTGAAGTCTGCCAGGAAGTTCACTTTCGTCTCTTTGAGGGGACTTTCTTCTCTCTGTGAGGCCACCGGGCTCATCGTTCCAGGGTTCTTCATAATGCAGGGGGACATAAATACTGTCATAAGCTGGCAATGCCTTCCTCAAGCACCTGACATGATGAGTAAGACACAGTAAAGTCTGAGGTTTTGATAGTCCGTGGTGCAGGAAATCCACAGGAGGTCCAGCCAGAGCTCTGTCTGCTACGAAAACTACATACGTACGTGACGAGACGCTTTCGCAAGTCCAGAGCGGACCAGAAAAGCCTGCACAGTGCTTTTTGTCATGGAGGCTCCTGCTTTATATGTTCAGGAGTGAGGGGTGTGTCCAGTGTTCTGTATTTTTAGAGGTAGCTTTGGAAACCACTGCTGAAAGCAGAAGATACAATTACATACGGGCAGCATGTGGGCATTGTCGCTCATTATGATGCATCCTGAAACTGTGCACTTTTCTGTTTTCTGAGGTTTTTCTGTGCTCGAGATCTTTTTTTATACATCCTCTTGCACTTCTCTGTCCTCCGGTGTGGTCTTGTGTGGCTGCCGCTGGTTTTCCAAGAGACTGCGGGCGGAAATTAGTTGTAGTTGTAATCAAAAATTTACATTTCTGATTGTATTGTTATACAATTGTCCTTTTGTTGTTCCTCTGCATTGTATCTAAAATAATGACAGGTCATTTACTGCATGTGAAACTCAAACAAGCAGACCCATGCATTTGTCCCATCAGAAGACTCACATTTTCAAAGGAACTGTGCGTTTTTATGTGCTAGAAAATACAATACTATTCTTCCTGTATGTTATTTCACAATATACAACATAAAATGTATGTTTTTAGGCTTTTATGTGAAAGTTTGCATCGACATCGTGGATGATTCTTTTCTTTTTTTTTCTACTGATGAGTTACTTTTTCAATGTGTCTTTATGTGTGTAAAATACATTACTATTCATCCCAGGTCACTGAATTTTTTTTTACAAGTAATTCACTTATTCTAATAATGCATCTAAATGGGAAGCGTCTATCTGGGACGACACCCTCAAAGCTTATCGCAGCGATTAATCATGATATAATTACACAAGATGGCAATTTCCCCCAGAAAACTACGGTTGACGCTGACGTTACCGCGTAGCTGTGTGGAGTCTGATTACTCCACAGGGATAATTGCCTCGTTTTTCTCCCCGGCCGTTTATCTTTTGTGTGAGTGCACACATGGTCCACACCCTGGAGGCTGACTGCCCCTCGCAGGTCCGAGGCCTCCCACAGAGCGCCGCTCTTCCAGGTTAACGATGGCGGGATAGGGTGACAGAGGTGTGAAGGAGCCATCGGACAGCCAAGGAGGACTCAGGTGTCTCCTCCGGCTGCCGTCCGCGGTCTCAGGTGGTCAGCGGGCGTTTGTTTGCCGCGTATGTGATCTGCCCAAGGCGTCTGCCCCAGGTCACGCTGCCACTTGTAAGCCGCCGCCCGGCAGGCTCCTCGATCAGATTTAACCAAAGAGGGGTCAACCCGGGACTGCTGTTAAAAAAGGTGTTGCTGCACACACACAAAAAAAGATGTGATCAAACAAAGAAATGCTTTGTTTGAAGAACTTAACCTTAGCTGGGCATGAACAATGGCGACAGAGACGGAGGTAAACAAGAAGTTCCAGTCAAACAGCCATCAGTCACCCCGCAGGGAGACACGCACTCACATACACTCTATACCAGGGGTGTCAAACATCCGGGGGCCAGAACCGGCCCACCAGACGATCTAATCCGGCCCGCCATGTGATTTTTGAAGTGTGAAGTATAAAAATGAAAACTGAGAGAGGCTGATCTAAAAGCACTAGATCGGCAAAAATGACATTCAAAACCGCCCTTGGTCAGAATTTAACCCCCGACATTAATGCATCTGTGGAGGTCACATAACGCAACACCTTTCACAATAAAACAATGAGTCCAACTTATGTGAAGTGATACTTTAGACACGTAAACTCAAAACAATTTCCAGATGATGACAAATTGTTTTATTCCTGATTAAAAATACCATATCCAGACACAGGTGACTGAGATTTTTTATTTTTTTCAAATATAATAATATCTGATTTCCTTTAATATGTATATTTCAGAATAGACTGGCAAATCCTTGCAGTTACAAAAGAATGAAAAGAAGGTAAGACTTTGCATTTGTCCGTATCTGCAGTTTAACATGTGATGTTTGACTTGTTCAGCCTCCAGAGGTCAGATTAGGTTGATGTGGCCCCTCAACTGAAATGAGTTTGACACCCCTGCTCTACACTGTATACAGATGATTCAGGTTCATCGGTTAATCTCACATGCAGATCTTAGGACAGTGGGAGAAAACCAGAGGAAATAGCATGTGCCCACCTGTGCACAGCGAGAACATGCAAACTGCATGAAAAAGCATTTGAACCCCGGATCTCCTTTTCTCTGAGGTGTCAGCTTTAACCACTACGTCACCATGCAGCCCTTAGCTGTACTTACTTAGTGGAGAAAAAAAACTGAATTTCAAGTAAAAATGTACATCACTGATGCATTGCTTTAAAAAACAACAAAACTAAACTAATGGGAGGTGGAACATATACAAAGTCATATATGCACTCGTCGGGATAAGGAACTCGTCAGTGACTCACATTCACTTCCTCTTGACGCCTTGACCATAACGTCCACTTGCCCAACACTAATGATTTCCCTTCCCCTTCCTCAACCCACTGATAAAGAGACGTGTCCTCAAACACAGATTTGGCTGATGAGCAAAAGGAAAGCGAGGGGGGGGGGGGGGGGGGGGGGGAGGACACCGGAGAAGATAAAAACTCCTTGTAGAAACTCATGAGGAACGTCTGGAACACGGAACAAGACAAACTGTCACTGAAAACATGCCTGTCCTGACTAAAATAAACCTGTCCTGCTCTGCTGGTGCCGCTTATTTGTAAAAGTGTCATCTGAACCCTGCGCCGGATGAGCAAACCGCGCACGCTAAAGCATCTCGTGAATGCTGAGCATGCTAAACATACTGCACAGATATGCTGGAGCTGCTGTTATAACTCTCTTCTGTTCCATAATAATTTTCCATTTGGCTTCGCAAATTACATCCATAATACCAGCTGCATGACCTTTATGTCAATATTTTTACCGATTACCGTGAACGTAGCCTGGGATGCACGTGGGAAACGCGTACAAATTGTACACAAGTGAAAACAACGGAATGTCATGATGTTTCAACCCACAGAGCTTTGATGGATGATAAAGTCATTCAAAACTTGTCATTTGCCCTAATCTTGGTCTCTGATTCAATCAATAGAAACATCTTTGGATCTCATCAACAACAACAACAAAAAAACATTGTTCAAATCATGTGTAATAAATCAGAAAAGCATGGAAGTTTAACTGAATTCAATTATGTTCAATAGAATGTCGCCATTGTACTTTGTATTGAGAAATGAATATGAACTGATGACCGATGATAAACTCAGATTTTATATTACCAGTAAACAAGGAAGCCAATGTTTGCTTGACCTGTCCCGTAACGTGTGCACCTGTGTTTTATAACCGAATAAATCCAATAAATGAAGCAAAAGAAAATAAAAAGTGGCACGCTCTTTCTGTCATGAGAGGTTGTAAAAATGAGGTTCACGAGCTGACAGGGCGGCGGCGGGTCGGTTAAAGATCTTATCACTCTTTCTTGAATGTGCAAATTGCTGAGCCTGCATTGTGTGATGTCCTATTATTATCACATGAAAGAGAATGGAAAAGTTAATTTATTCATTTTTTTTAACATTTAATTCAGACAGTGAACCTTCTATTTATCATTTCAATCTATTACACATCAAATTGATCATTTCAATTTATTACACATAAAGGGAAATATTTGAAGCCTTTATTTTTTATGATCTTGGTTTGTGTCTTGAAAATTAGAAAAGAATATACCATCTCACAATGTTTCACTCTATAGATATTAATTGTATTAGTTTAAATGTGTTTGATTCGTTTCAAGCAGTGCCAAATTCTTTCAATTTAAAATAAACAATACATCTTATAGTAAATTAATTTACGTTTGAAATCAGTATGAATTAATAAATAAATCAGGTGTCATGTTGTGTTGCATCATCAGTAACAAAACTATTAATGTGTTTATGCTTGTGCTGTATACACAAGAGTTTCATCAACTTGACTTGTGGTTATAATTAAATATATGAGCGTATGTTACGCAAAAATATGTATATTTCTGCACTTCATTTGACTTTAAAAGGCTGCTTCAGATTCTTTTGTTCCGATTCTGTAAAACTGTATAGAAACATGAGTCGCACATTGCTGGACTGTGGCTGAGCTCTCCACTGGCTGAAGGTCTGCGGCCGCTCTGTCCACAGCACAACACCGTTGTTGTGACGACGCCTGATAACCATGCAAAATGACAACTCTAGTAGAACGTGCCCCGGTGCCAAACACCGTGCCACAAATGAGTCATTTGAGTCCGTCGACGCCAGCGATCAGGACTTCAGCAGGATGTTCAGTTCTTCGGGGGGGGGGGGGGACCTCAATGCAGCTGGTTTTACCCACATAGATGCATGCTGCATGCACGCAGTTCTGACCTCAAATAGCAGGGAAATGAAGCAGCAGTTCTGCACAGTGATGGTTCGGTGTCATCATATATGTTGTTATTATTAAGCAAGGGATACCACTGACAGCCGATCCTTCTCCTACAAACATATCCTGATGCAATTTTATTTTCTCAGTGTCGCCATGAAGGAGAAAGTGCAATCAGACATGTCTACAAAGGGAACTTGTTTAACCAGGTTCATTGCTTCCGCAAAGGAATATCCACAATCTAAAGTCAAGAAACCAACTGTTAATGTCATGACCTTAGAAGATTGTTTTCTTCCTTTTTCCTCGATGCACCTTTAGTTGACTAAACTGGTCTATTTAAACACACATGCTCAGACTACGTCACCTGCAGTGTACACATGTAACTCGACATGAAAATGCCATCAGCTGTACACAACCACTGAAAAACAATAGTGTTATGGTTTAGTTTGAGTCCATTATCTTTTCACCAAATAGCTTCAATATGAGCCTGCACAGAATCATAATTCACATTGTAGGGTATTGAATGGAGGCTTTTAGGGCACACAGTTGCCTGCTGCATGCGCTTTAATTGCAGATGGAGAGTCCCGACACCAGAAAAGATGCGTCACAGGAAGTTGAATGGAAGTGAAATGGTGTCAGTGAATCAAACAGTGCTTCTACAGTTAGCGTTGTTGCCTTGCAGCAAATGTTCACTTCACATTTGAAGCCGTTGCCTTGCTGTGTGCACGCCCTGCCTGCAATCTGAAGTCACACATGGTTCATTATCTTTATTAGGAGGTGTTAAGCCCATATAACTAATCCCTGCTGCGTACAGGGATTAACGATGCCGTCGGGACAGACGTGACCTCAGATCACAATGAAAACGTGCATCCCAGCAAGTTTAATGGAACCGTTCATAGAGACACGTGCTTAACATTATTTGATATTCCGCTTCTATATTATTGCCTTTTTACCGCTTTTATTGTATTTTTGTCATTTGCACATCGTGTTTTTATATCTAATCCACCACTTTGATTCAGCCGCTTTATAGTGCTTCACAAAAGTTGAGTTAAATTATCACAATCACCCATAAAAGTAAATGTCACGGTGTTATATATTCCTCCTGAGGTGAAATACACGTTGCATCAGTTAAAGTATCAATGAAGCACCGCTTTGGTCTGACTGTTAAATACAACCTGGCTATTGTTGCTCTGCAAGTGAGGTTCGTTTGTTAAAGTTTCATTTGAATGAATTGGTTGAAGTCATGACTGAGCGATGTCCCGAAGAGGAATGTGTGATGCAAACGCTGCCAAGCTTAAACTTTGATGCACTAAATGAAGTTATTTCGACTCGTGCTGACCTCACGTAGCACAGAGAAGATCCCCAGCTACCCACCGTCAGCGGATACAAGTGAATACATGATGCATTGGTTCCTGCTTTAAACCTGCCGCATGCGGTTTCTCCTGAAAACTCAGGCACAGGAGAAAATCCAGAGCCTGCAGCGTAAATTCAACTATAAATAGTCTCAACAGAAAACATTGGCGCTCTTGAGAAGAGAGCGAGCAATATTTAACATGTGCAGCCAAAGCATGGCGATCATTTGTAAAGTCACATATAAATGATCTCCAGAGAGAAGTCGGTGTCCTCATGCTCTCCGGTTTAACAACAGACATGCAGTTTTCCTCCTGAACTTCAGCTGGCGTTCCGCCATGTTGGTTTCCCAGGTCTGAACCGCTCCTACCGCTTCTTCTGCTGCTGCAGATTTCGAGCCCTGGAGACAATTTGTATTTGATCCGCCACTTCCTCAGTGGGGAGATTTGGAAGAAGTGCTCCTTAGAAACAAAGGTTCTGTTGAAAAGTAAATGAACAACTGATCTTATGGCGAGTCATTCACTCGTCTGCAATCAATAAAGTCAACTGGGCGTATCTACTAACTTCTTTTTATATATATATATGTATAAATATATAGGTTTAAGGTTGCTCCTTCATTTTAGAAAATCACGGGTCACAACCTTTTGTGCAAATAATACTACACTGTGGGAGAGTTCTCCTGTAAGTGACGTCTTAACAAGGCTTCAAAACCTTTAATATTCCATTCAGGTCAGTTTTATGTTTTAGCACGACAACTAAGCTCAGCGCTACACGAGTGTTCATTTGGACTCGTATCTCCGTCCACCTGGGAAGCGTGACTCCAGTGTTGACTTTCCATCAGGAGCTCCAGAATCCTCCTTCAGCTAACAAGTGCTCGGCGGCGTGTCTTTGAAGCCGCGGAGCCGTTGGGCAGGTTGTGAGCCGTGGGTGTTGTTGTTTCCCCCCATCTCTGCTGTGACGCGACGGGAGCAGTCGCAGTGAAGCCGTGGGTGAACCGCTGGCCAATGAGCTCAAACCTGCTTTACTCTGGAGTTCAGAGGAAGTGATTCAGACCACAAGCGCAACTCTTTCATTTTTCACCCTCACGCCATTGTCTTCCATCGAATTTAACGGGAGACGTTTGGATCCGCTTGGTCTGTGACCGGATCCCTATGTTTTTAAAGAAAAAGTCTAATTTGGCTCATAAACAGAGAAACTTATCAGATTTGAGTCAAACCACAATAAATCGATGTCATGCTTTTTTTTTTTTTTTTTCTGACGGGGAATTCCTGGTAGTGTCTTCAATGCAGAGACATTTGTCTCGGTGGTATTTGTCTCGGTGGTATTAGAGGAGTCTGACTGGAAGTAAAAAGCTTGGTTGTGTGATTGAGAGCGTAACGTCGTGGGAAAAAGACAGTTCACAGTCGTGGCTCTCAGGAGTTTCTCACCATTCATCAACATGTATTACTAAACAATATACTGTATGTTTATTAGTGGAGATTGTATAATGGATTTCTTTTCATGTCTTTGTACCTTCTTTTAGATCGAGCTTTATTTTTGGATGGGGCCGTGTGGAGAATTAAATCAATTTGACTTATTTCAGATCGTCATCCTGATTTAGATCTTCACGCAGCTCAAATAAATCCACAAACAAACCCAATTAAAATGGCTATGGGACAACTTTACTTGTGTGACTCCATTCATGCACGAGGCAGCTCAAAGTGAAATCCATTGACACTGATTCGATTGAAACGCATGGGCAAAACCAAATTAAATCTAAAATACAATGATTTAAAAGAGTTAAGAACTGCAACGATCAAAAGAAGCACTGCCGTGAGTTACACACATTTTCAGACCTGATTTAAGTCAGCTGTGTTCTTTTCAGGTATTGATATTCTGACTTCGCGAAGGCTGTCAGAAATGACGTCTGCCACGATATTTATGTTTGTGGAGTGGCTGACAGCCCGACGTCGCTTCTGGATCACATCAACTGATGGTTTTCTGGTGAAGTAGCTTCGATATCTAGCAGTGCAGGGATAACGGGGGGATCCTGACCACTTGTTCAAACAGCAGCTTTTTGTTTCCCCCCGTTGGGTGCGAGGAGATGGCGTGGCCGAAGTTCTTTGTCGTTTGTCCGTTTGAGGTTCCTCTCGGAGCAACAATAGCAGCTCTGTCGCTCTCCGCTCTCATCCTGGCAGCGACGTCCTCGGGTCCTGTGACTTTGGACGCCGCGTGTCTCTCCGTTTGTTCTTCTCTGGCGATCCGTTGCCCTCTCTGTGCTCTCATTTGATTTGGGGAGATCGGAGGTGCTTTGGTTGATGCGCTGCAGTACAATGCACGCAGCCGAATATGGTCACTTTGGCCTTGACTGAATCACACTATCACACACGTGTGTGTGATAGTGTGCTATTCGGCTGCGTGCATTGTAATCATTAGCTATGAGAGAAGCCAGAGTTGCTTTGCTCGCTGGCACTGGATGTTCAGCTCTATAGGGGAAAGATTGGAACGCCTTTACAACTGAAACCCTTTGTTTTCCCTCCTGATTCACGGTGAGAAGTGGTTTTTGAAGCCATGTTTAGTTTCAGAGTCACTTTGACACCGGGGAACAAGAATAATAAAGCAAAGTGTACAAGAAGCTCTGATTGTATCTTTAACATTTGACCAAGAGGATCATGGGATGTGATGAGACTCTGATGTGGGGAACGTCACGTGACTCCTGTTTGGAAATGCTGCGTGTGTAAGTCCGTCGTCTGGCTTCGCCCACAATGCCGCACTTATGCTTTATTTGTGAAGAATGCAGAAACGAAAGACAAAGAGGAATGGTTAAAATCCTCCCAACATGCTGACGTAGCAAGACCCGAGACTTTCAACTCATTTCTCATTTTGGTTCGAGAAATGGGGAACGAAACTCATTTTTGCATGGGAGAAGAGGGTCTTGGGAGAACTTCTCTGAAAGTCATCTGTGTTCAAGAAATCTGGTGGACAGATGCAGCACCACATGAAAATGTCACCGACATCTATACTCTAAACCCAACAGGAACTTTGCCAGTTTGCGTTATGCCATGACATTTTTTAAAACGAAGGCCTCCTGGAGCGCAAGTCCTCCATGCCTGAAATATGTCCAGTGTATGCAACAGGCCGTCCTCATGAAAATGTAACTGTAATCTCTAAGGGCGTGGCTGTGGCTGTGATGTCGAGGGCCACCTTGTGGGAGCAGGGATTTAAACTTTTTTGATGCATTACTGTTCGCACAACACATTCATCTTGTCATGAATAAAACATGTCTACGGAGAACTTTGGTATTTCGCCATGGAAGTACAAGTGTTTATATCTCAGCTGCACATGATCCAATCAAACCCAATCTTCAAATGCTATTTTGATATATAGTAACAGTGTCACCTATTCGTAGGAAGACGTTTAAGGCATGATATTTTCAGATATGATGGCCCCAAACTTTATGATCTCTGAGAATGGTAAGGATATGAAGCACATGAGGACACACAAAAATATAACCGACATCCGCACTCTAAACCCAACGGGAAGTTAACTGTGAAATTCTTGTACTGACCTCCTCCTAACCCTAAAATGTGTCCTGTATATACACAACAGGCCTTCCCGGTGACCAACAACAGATCCAGAGGTGCAATAAAACAGCAGAAAAAAAACGTAGTTTGAAAAAAGTATGTATCTCATTGGTGTCAGACATGGTGGGGCAAAGTGGCTCCACAGCACCACCTAAACATTTGGAAAAATTCATGTAAGACCAATGGTTTTGCACTCTGACGGACACCGAACCTCACCATGCGCCGCGTTCCAACCGCTCAATGGTTCAAAATGTCCTTGAGCCAGACGCTGGATTCCATCTTGCTCAGGTTTTTGATACTCTCTTCCCTCGTTCTTCCCGGTTTAGTTTGGGAATGTTCTGGGAATATCTCGGCGCTTGTCCAAGCACATATTCATTTCGCCATGGCAATTCTTTTGGGACTCGATTTTGTTTTATTTAACTTTTTACTAAGACATGTCGCTCTTTCCTTTGTACTTGTTTTTACACACAAGTTTTAATGTTCATGACTTGACAGGGTTTGTATTTGAACAGCTTTTCTTTTTTCTTTTTTTCTTTTCTTTAATCGTTTTATCTTTGGCTCTTTTCTCTTTTCACTTGTTAGCATAAGATCTAGATTTGAAACCAGTCTGGGTGGTGGTTGCTCTTGTTTCTATACGCGTTTCATGAGGTAATTATCTCACCTTGCTACAGCCTTCTTCAGGACTTGATTGTCTTGTCTTGGATTTCTTATTTGGACTTTTCAGCCTTCTATTTTAAACTTGTGGTGGGATTGCTTTAAAAATATTTCAGGACCCGTTGCTCTCATTTTTAACACTTTCTTGCCTCAAGGCTTATTAGTAATATACTGGTTTAATTGAATAAATATGTTTTTTCGTTTCAGAAAAGTTTCGTCTTTACACGGCAACTTTTCGAAAATGATGTCTATTTCTGGGCCCTGTTGACGCGGCACGGCCTCATAGTCACATGACCGTTTTTATGATGATGTAGCAGAATAACGCGTGCGCAGCGAGTCTCTGCTTCAGCAGTTCTCTAAAGTCCACATTTTAGACTTTATAGCAGTCTTTGAATTGTATGAATTGGTCATGTGAAACCTGAATTATCATAAATAATAAACACGAGATTTTGGGCCATGCTCGGTGAGTGGTTGGAGCTGTTAAACACGTAAAGGCTGAAAATGATGTAGTTAGCACGTTTGGCCACTAGTGGGTGCTATTCCTCCGTTTACATGGAATCAGAGTTTTCAAAAAGTCACATTTTCACCGACTCCAAGCAACGCTGTCGTGTAAACGAAAATCGGTAATGCAACGAAAGTTTTACGTTTTCCTCTTCAAAAGTTGTTGTGTAAACACTCTGAGTGATCCCTTAGCCATATCGAGTCGGCAGCACATTTTGAAAAAAACCCAAAACGAAACAAAACAAGACAGCATGAGAATAAAACATTTTTATGGAAGCCTGACTTTGTTTTCTTGCACACAATGTTGTTTTCTGTCATCCAAATAAAACAGATGGTTTCGATACTATTGGTTTTGAATTCACAGTGATGAAGCATATTTGCAGTTTTATTGCCAAGCAAAGCGAATAAAGAGAAATCAATAGAGACGTTTCATGAAGATGTATTCCTCCTGCGTATTGCAGTGCAGACGCTCCCTGATTCATGGTGCTGGAGGGTCACGCTCCCTCCTCTTTTCTCAGTATTGATGTGTTCTTTTTCTTTTTATTACAGCTTCTCCTACACACGGGACATAAAGCCCAGTTTAACTCGGAGTCATTGATAGCGACTTATCCATTCAGAGTCCGTCTAATCCGGGCTCACATGGGAGAAGCTTTGAAACCGGATCCTCCAGTGAGTCTGACACTGCAAGTCATTTCTCTCCTCGTATTACACAGATGGAAAAAGAGTTGGAGATGAGACGGGGCGAAATGACGCGTCACATCTCATCTGTACTTTGGGTTATAAAGCGGCCAAACTGAGGATGTGATGCGTTGCAGGCGTCACTTACGAGGAAAAGTGATTTGAATTGGTTTTATGAAGAAAACAGCAGCAAATAATGAACTCAACTAGATTGAAATGAAAAATTCTTGAATTCCTGACACTTTTGATAAGAAAGCATGTGAATAACTGTGTGTTCCTTCACGTCTCAGCTGCATGTGCTAAAGTCTGTGCACGCCGCTGTCTGTTTTTTTGTGTGCCGCTCGGGAGGAGGAATCGGTTTCCATAGAGATTTAATTGTTCCTCAAGGGTTAAGGGTAGTTACTGTGTCGGTTGACAAATTGCTGTCTCATTACCAAGCAGGCCGACGTTTACCCGCCTCACTCCGGAGTATAAAAGAGGTCAAACGGAGAAAAAATGACAGACATGCTGGAGATTCCTCTTGGGTTACCAATAAAACCATGCTCGTCAGGCATGTGGAGGAGGAGTCTGGATCAATGCATGTTTGCAGATTCTTAAATACCTTTGACTGTGCTGCTCTGTCTAATAAATCAACCGTTCAGGTAAAGCTCTGTTTGCATTTGATGTACCAGGTTTCACTCTGTCACGTTGACGAGTCGAGCAAGTTTTCTGGAAATAAGTCGTTGATCACGATTCTTCCACAGACAGCAGCACACTTACTCAATGATCTAATGATACTGCATATATACAGTTGTGAGTTCCTGTCAAGAAGTTTTTTTTTTAACTTCAACTTTTGTAAACAGGCACAGGACTTAACGAATCCAGACAAAGACAAAAAATCGATGGGATTGAAAACTCTCTGTGAAGATTATACGTTAAATAAAAAAAATACATAAAGGTTTTTATGAATGAAAAAGTGTAATAGAATTAGCAACAATAGTCTCAATTACAAATCCTTGAAATTTCCCAGTCCAGATTTGTTTTTGGGGGAACTTTATTCAGAGGGACACGTTTCTTTAAGTCCTTTTTCTTCAAGTCTTTGCAATAGTTTGGGGATTTATTGATGTTGTAATGAATCTTTGCTCAGCTGTGACTTTTGTCAGTTGTGAGGTTGTTTTTTTTTTTTTTTTTTTCAGGAAACGAGTAAACAAGTCTGTAAATCTCAGACGTGTCCTTCCACATGGAGGAAATTACTGAGAAGCCGCCCACTAAACCGCCAGCAGAACCTCTTCGTATCACCGTTCTGCTGAGATCTCTGTAATTATCTGTGACAGGCCTTCCATCACGGTGTCACACATGTAACTGGAATGTGTGTCGGAGACACACGGATGATTTTCTTTCTTTTCTTTTTTTTTTAAAGTGAGTGTCCTTTGGTTTGGCAACAAGAAGCATTAGTTGTCCCCAGTTCCAGTCCTGTTACATCAATTCTACATGGAGTACTCATGTTCTACCTGAGCATGGATTCTCCAGGTTGTCTTCCACAGGCAATAATATGTATAATTAAACAGTTTTGACTGTAATATCAGGTCAAAATGTGGTTTTTAATAACCATTTCCCTAGTATTAATAATTTATTTGTGGAAATTGTCTCACTTTTTTGTGTTTTATATATATTATTTAGCGCAACTGAGTGATTCTGTAATGTATTGGGAATATGTTTCAAATACTGCAGCTGTGGTTGAAGTGCTTTATGTGTGAAATCTGTCTAATTTTAAATGTTTAATATATAGTGTTAAAGATAGGGATAATATGAACGTGTGCTGGTGGGACAGTGATGTCGTTTACTTCAAGGCCTTTAATTAATGTTTTATATTGCATTTATGGTCAAAGAAATAGCATTTACTATGCTAACCGGACGTTGTCTCTCATACAAAATCATTAGAAATGTAATGCGTATACTAAAACCTGCTTATTAAGCATGCTGTGTTGTGTGTGTGTGTGTGTGTGTGTGTGTGTGTGTGTGTGTGTGTGTGTGTGTGTGTGTGTGTGTGTGTGTGTGTGTGTGTGTGTGTGTGTCACCTCTTTATAATCATAAATGAAGCTGACTCAACAAAATGAAAGGAATGAGTGACGTCAACACAGAGGAATCAAGCCTGAGTTCCGCGGAGTATTTCCGACAACAAAGGAACAATGCTGCTGGATTACATTCACGTGCGTCGCTGTTCCCGCGGTGGTCCTTGAGACTGGCTGACATGGGAATACCTCAGTGGAGCGAGGCGGCGCCGCCTCCTGCTCCTGTGACACCTGAGCTCAGGTACAGCCTCCAGGGTCCCTGACAGAACACACCGGATCCGTGTGTGTGTGTGTGTGTGTGTGTGTGTGTGGAACACACAGCGAAAAGCAGAGAGGATTTAACCTGGAAAAAAAATCTAAGAAACAAAAGCATTTTCCTTTGTCTTTATATTCTGTCTCTATTTTCCTCGAAGATACAAAAACGCTCCTCATGAAAACATCAGAGCGATTGATTATTGGCTCACGAGAAACCAAAACTGTCTGTGAACGACTCCTGTGAGGAAACTGAAGGTTGAATCCACAATAGAATCAGATAAATCTGTTCACCTTATCGGGGAGAAAGAAGTGATTGATTTTAGTCACTATTTTCAATCGTTCAAATCTCTGGTTCAATTCCATTTGAATAGCTTTTTTCTATTCTACTGTATTACATTGTATGCCTATTGTTCTATTCTATTTCATTACATTCTGTCCCATTGTATTCTATTATGTCGTATTTGACTCATCTTCATTCCATTATATCCCATTTGATCACATACGATTTCAATGTCATTCTATTCTATTCTATATTCCATCACCCTCCGTCACATTCCATTCTTTCCCACTAAATTCTATTACATTCTGGTGTATTTCATTCTAATCTCAGTCATTAGATCCCACATGATTTAATTTCATTCTGCTGTCTCTTGGTGTTACAGCAGTGGTGAAAGGTGAAATAACCAGATCCTGCATTCTTCTGAACACACACACACACACACACACACACACACACACACACACACACACACACACACACACACACACACACACACACACACACACACACACACACACACACACACACACACACACACACCTCTGTGTAATTTGCCCTTTCATGGGAACGTCATGGGGACCGACTATAAAGGTGATTTGAATGCACGTTGAAGAGTTTGAATGAGAGGAGCGCAGACAATCCATGTCATTTCTTTCTGGCTCCAGTGTATTCATACACAAATACTGTCAAACAGACACTTCGACCACGTGTGTCAAGCACATTTTAGTCCAGGGGCCACAAGCAGTCCAATTTCACCTCAAGAAGGGCGGAACGGTAAAATACTGCCTTAATAACCTTGTAATTTAAACTCTAAGTTTATCTTTGTTGTTGCAGTGTATGCGTAATGAATATTTTCACAAAACCAAAACAATTAAGAATGAAAGGTACTACAATGTCAACATAAAGCTCATTTTAAAGAAACATTACATAAAGTGAAATGTCCAAAAAAATGTCTCTTGTTGCTTTACGCATGTATTTGTAAACTCACCCCGACCGCATGGCTCTGAGTCTAATGCCAGCTTGTCGGTTTGCACTGACCTCTCCAATTTGGGTTTTTTTTTTTTTTGCATATTAAAGAAATTGAGCTTTCCTTTTGAGTTTCAATGAGCCACCAGTGAAACTTCCAACAGAGAGAACTTCCTTGATGGCTGTGACTGTAACCCCGCCTCGGCTGATTGAATTATTCTGCCACTGATGTGAATTAACTCGCTGCATCAGAAGCGTGACTGTACTAAATTCCCTCTGACGCCCACTCTTTGTTCCCAGTCCATCAGTTAGAAGAACCTCTCTCTAATTAGTCTTATCCATCAACAACATGATTTTACGGACACCGGATGTCAATTAATGTAGGAAATGGGCTGACTGAGTGGAAAGCCTTTCCCTGAAACAACCGCTGAATGCATTTCTCTTATTGAGGAGACATTTTTCCTGCAGCTCGAAATGTATTAAATCTATTAAAGGTATGAAATCGCCAATTACTCCTGTCATGTCTGCAAGGCTGTTGTGATTGAAACTCACTATTTTCAATCAAATTATGTGTTTAAATCGAGAATGAAACAAGTAAACGTGGAGAAGAAGACAATCTAATGCCAACTACTAATTTATTCAACTTTCAACCACGTCTCTGCTAAATGCATAAATGCCTGTTGATTTCATCATGAACTAGAGCTACACTCGGTAGAGCACAGACTGTCACCACATTTCTATAGGGAACCGAGTTAGCATCGCACGCATGATAGCCGTTAGCTCGTATTGAGGCTACATCACTGTGTGAAACACACGCTGATCTCCTTTGATCTCCATGAGCTGCCTCTCTCATTCACTTTGTGTGGGAGATTTTCTCATAGTTTTCCGTGATTTATTTGGAAACGTTGAGTCGGTAACGTCGCAAAATCTGACCGATTGGTCCTTGGATGACGACAAATCATCCCTGAAGGTTTCGTGCAAATCGGATGAGTAGTTTTTGCAAAAAGTTGGTCAAATACATACAAACAAATAAATACACGCAGAAGAAAACGTAAGCGTCGCGGCCAGCCTCCATTGGCGAAGGGAATAATGATGATATTGCTCCTGTATGATACGACAACTGGGAATTCCCATGTCTCCAGTTCTGGGGCTTGTAGATAAGAAACCTTGTGAGGAGTGGAAACCTAATTAGATATTATTAAATGTATTTTGGGGAGTTTGAAGGAATTAAATGCACATTGGTGTCGCATGATGCTTATTTGATGAAAACTGGAAGCTAACTTTTGGATTTGATCTTGGCTTTTTGTAACTAACAAGTTCACCCGGGGAAACAGAAAGACTATAACTGAATCTGGCACCAGTCATCTGATACCACTGGGAGTGAATAAACCAAAACTATAATAGCAGCTTTTGTGGTATTTTGAGAGCGTTTTTGTAAAAGTGCGCCTTCTTCATAATTCTCTCAAATTGTAAAAGCTCTACAAAAGCAGCACCAATCTCCGAGTTCACTCGTTTTATTTAATTCCATTCATTAACAAACGATTCAATTCAATATGAAACAAAACACGTTATTCAATCATGCATTCTGTTATTCAGATACATTTTGTTGGAAGAAATGAGAAACAATGCTGACATTTTTATAATGTGGTTACAATAAAGAATTAATGGGAAAGTATTCTCTCAATATAGTTTTGAAATACAGAAATGCCATAGACTTGTTATTCTTTAAGATTGACTTGGAAGAAAACCCTCAATATAATCATTTTAAACTTAAGGTTTTCTCTGGCATTTCAAGGAGTGTTTTTTTTTTCTCCACTTCTCAAAATAGCAAAGAGAGTCACGTGAGGAAAGGATGACGTATGAAGGAATAGCGTATAAAAGAGCAAGATAAAATAAAATAGAATGGGAAATGATAGTCGGTGTTAGGATGGGATGGAATAAATGGAACGTGTAAAATAGGAAATAATAGAATGCTATAGAGGTGATATAGAACTCCAGCCTCCAGTGACCGTGAGTTAATATGACTTCAGGCCGGGTCGCTGGGGGCTGAACTGAGGAACCGTCACCACTCAGCTGAAAGTAATATGGCGTCTCTGCAGTTCAGGTGTGACTGCAAAGGAAATGAACATAAAGCTTTGTTACACAACAGAATTGAAGACAAACTGGAACAATGACCTACTCCTTCAAGTGCAGTTGTGAGCCGGTCCACATGACCTTCCGGTGACCCCCGTCTCTACCTGATCCGAGGCGTGAGACCGACCTGAGTGAAACTGAGCAGAAAGGTGCAGGGTTGTTTTTTTTTTTTTTTAAGAAAGTGCTGACTCTGGGGAATGTTAGAGAGAAAGGCCCGACTTCTTTATCACCCTTCGTAATGCAGCGCTGTAAAACACTAGCTAATGTATCCTGTCCTGTAATGTGTCCGCTAGGCTCTGCTGATGGAGGTCATGGTGGCAACGCTGCTGCAGCCTGGGGGGGCAGGTGAGCTGACGTAAGGTGGCGCAAGGGGGAAGTCGACCTGGAAACATGAAACATCAACAACTTGATAGTCAAGTTGTTGATGTTTAACACATTGTTAAAATGAAGAAAAAACTAAAATACAAAATATAAATTTATATCAATTATCTCAAAAAAAGTGAATTTCAAGTACAAAACAAATCAATCAACTGAGTGACGAATGAACCAAACCAACCAACCAACCAACCAACCAACCAACCAACCAACCAACCAACCAACAAGTGAACCAAACCAACCAACCAACCAACGAGTTAATCAAACCAACCAACCAACCAACAAGTTAATCAAACCAACCAGCCAACCAACGAGTTAATCAAACCAACCAACCAACCAACAAGTTAATCAAACCAACCAGCCAACCAACCAACCAACAAGTGAATCAAACCAACCAACCAACGAGTTAATCAAACCAACCAGCCAACCAACCAACCAACCAACCAACCAACAAGTGAATCAAACCAACCAACCAACCAACCAACGAGTTAATCAAACCAACCAGCCAACCAACCAACCAACCAACCAACCAACAAGTGAATCAAACCAACCAACCAACCAACGAGTGAATCAAACCAACCAACCAACCAACGAGTGAATCAAACCAACCAGCCAACCAACCAACCAACAAGTGAATCAAACCAACCAACCAACCAACCAACCAACGAGTTAATCAAACCAACCAGCCAACCAACCAACCAACCAACCAACCAACCAACGAGTTAATCAAACCAACCAGCCAACCAACCAACCAACCAACAAGTGAGTCAAACCAACCAACCAACAAGTGAACCAAACCAACCAACCAACAAGTGAATCAAACCAACCAATCAACCAACAAGTGAGTCAAACCAACCAACCAACAAGTGAGTCAAACCAACCAACCAACAAGTGAACCAAACCAACCAACCAACATGTGAATCAAACCAACCAACCAACAAGTGAACCAAACCAAACCAACCAAAAAATCAACCAAACAACAAGTGAACCAAACTCTCCAAAGAACTGAGGACCAACTGACCAACCAACATGAAGGCTTGAGAGGTGAAGTTAAAATCTCACCATCTCTCCCAGCAAATTCTCTGTATCGACTATTTTAGAAGCTTAATGTTCCAACACCTTCACTGCTGGCCTCCTCAGACGCTTCATGCTGGTTTTGACATTTGGACAGTTCTTGGACTGGACGTGACTCAGAGCTCGGCCTGCTCCAGAGGACCGTGGAGTCCTCACAGCAATTGAATAAATGTCGATTGGACCGACGGACAGCATTCCAATCACAGAGGTACACACATTTTCTCCACAAACGCTTCAATCCCACTGCCTGAGATTGTCCAGGTCTTGAGGAAATCACATCACCGTGCCAGCAGAACAAAGTGAATTATCCTGCGTGCTTCCTCCAGTCTGCCCTCGGTCACGACGAGCGCTCAACAAACACTCCCCAACCTGTGCCAGTCGAGCTGTTTGTTTTCACTCTAACGTCATCTCGGTTTACAGTTGGCAGCAGAGGGATCCATTAACCATCAGTTATAACAGGACTGCCCGGGCACCAAATCCAATCTCCAGCCCATTAAATGTTCTACTTCCCGCACCGAGAATGACGGGACGGAAAGAGATTGATAAGTCACCTCTTAATGTTTGATCACTGAGCAATAAGACTTTAGATTCATGAGCTCCTTTTCCACATTTCAAACAGAAATCCAGTTAGTTAGTGACGGATCTGTTGTTTTTAAGACGATGCCCCATCTGTGGACGACAGATATCCAAGAACAGGTAGTGGACAGGGTGGCTTGATATTTGATGATGTTGTGAACTGCATACTATAGCAATAAATACAGGTCCAGTCAAAGTGCATCTTATGTCGGTGCGAGTTTACATCATCCATCCATCCATCCATAAGTGCTTCATGCTCTGATCTCCTGAACCTGGTTACAAAATACAGGACGAAGTAGATACGAACACATTCAGAGCAAAATATAATGAACACGAAAACAGAAAAGCTGCAAAAAGCTGAATTCAAAAAATCGAAAACTCTTTAAAAGGGAAGTGAAAACCAGAAAGAAATGTGGAAACAGAGACGGACGTGAGACCGGACCACTGATTGTAAAGTGAAAAGGAAAGCAGGCCCATAAGAACAGACAAAATGAAACGGGGAGACAAAAAAAAAAAAAAAGAAGGCTTTTCAACACCAGAGGAATAAAAGAGTTATGACATCATGTCAGCAGGGTGACTTTTATAGTCAGTCTTATTAGATTATGTTCAATCAAGAGATGAGATTACCCCATTTACAAGAACTTTCATCTCAAATCATCTGATTCCATCAGTAGATCAATCCCATGGTGCTTTGCACTTCCTGTTTGCTCCTTATTATTGTCATTTACTCCGAGACGCAGCGAGACTCACCAAAGTTGTGAGAAAGAAAAGAAACTCGAAGTCTCGCTTCAAGAGTGAACAGACATTTTCACTCACTTCCTGTTCTGCCTCTTAACCTCAAACAACCTGCAACAATGTGCAGAGAGGAAGTTAAGGGGTCTCTCTCTCTCCCTCTCTCTCTCTCCCTCTCCCTCTCCCTCCCTCTCCCTCCCTCTCCCTCTCCCTCTCTCTCTCTCCCTCTCTCTCTCTCTCTCCCTCCCTCCCTCCCTCCCTCCCTCCCTTGTTTTCCTGAGCTAATGCTTTTAACGTTTACATCATATCATTCAGAGGGGGCTGGCTTTGCCCTCCAATATAGCTTCATTTGACTGTTTTGATTGTAATTTCTGCTTTATTCCATTCTGACACACACACACACACACACACACACACACACACACACACACACACACACACACACACACACACACACACACACACACACACACACACACACACACACACACACACACACACACTCTCTTACCACAATCTTGTTTTCAGTACATAAACATCGTTAACCCTTTTCTTAACACATAAAAATATTTGAAAATAACAAGGCTAATATCACACTTTCTAAAACAAGGTGAAAATGGCGACTTTGCCTCTCGAGCTAATAAGGGTGTTCATCCTGTGTTTTTCTTAATGTGTTCAATGCCTCTCAGACAAGAGCAGTGAACTGGAGAGCTGCCCACCACAACTAGAACCAGAACTAAAAAAATACTTCAATGTATGTTTTTGGCTCAGTCCATCAGAAAAAATACATGAAATGTTATTTATATATGATGCATATCTCACCTCTTATTTCACAAGTCATATTAAAAAGATAAGCTCTGAAAACTATGATGGCATTGTCACTGAATTAATAAATATTTTCAATAATAATTCAATATCGTTGGGGGGAAAATGGATTTTAAGACAGAGATGTATTGATTTATTCAAGTTATTTAAGAGGCTTTATCAGATGTTTTTGTTTTGATGGAATTGTTAAAAGGGATTAAAACTTTTTTACTTTATATGACTTGAGCATAGAAATAACTTTTAAAAACATTTTAACTTTTGAAAATGATTCAATCTTTTAGTGATTGATCTAGTAAAACCTCTCCTCAGGTCAAAATCAGTCATCATATTTCACCATATGCTGATAAAAGTGCAGAAACTTTGTCTTTTTAAAAGTACTGATACAAAACAGGATGAAATCTAAATATTTAAATTTGCCCCATTAAAAGATTTGCAGTGTAAATCACTTAAACAATGAGATGAATTGACTGAGAGTAGATGGTTTTCCAACCTAAAGTGGAGAGTCGTCTATACTTAATTTTGTTTTTTTTACAAATCTCAAAAGCATTATTCTCAGTCTTCCGATGTTTTTCCATTTTAGCCCACAATTTTAGCTGTTGGCGTTCACATGAATGTGCTCATGTGCACTTCTAGCATACTTACTACGATATTTAAAGTGGCCCAGAGGTTCAGGATGTAGATTATGCCAATGAGGCTCCGTTATAAAATTTTTTTTTTTTTTTAAAGTCACCCGACTGCTGAGGTTTCCCCAGGAAGGGCATCTGAGGTAAAGAAAACCCTTGAGCCAAATCCAACCTGGATCACTTGATCTGCTGTTCCAAACCAAAAGGGATTAGCTGAAACGGATAATAACCAGGAGGATAACATTCCTGAAAACAATCTTCAAGTTGAAATTCCTCAAGTGGACTGAAAAATGGCTGAAATCACACAAGAAAAAAACAACTCTGAGTTGTTTCCTTACACAATAATAGGCAGGTGTGTGTCTGTGACACTGGTGGTCTTGTTAAAGAAACAGATTATAAATTAATAAAACTTTACCTTTATACTTTACCTATATACACCAACCAGAATTCAGCAACATCAGAAAATCCATCATTGAAACTTCATGTTTGCAATGCTTCACTCTAAAATACAAAATTAAGTACAAAAGGTGTTAGATACTGCATATAATACCCGTTTGAGGTTTTATTTCTGTTTTTCACCTAACTTGTTCTATATTCAGAAGCAGGGAGACAAGAGATGTTTTATTTGGCCCTATAGAAATAAAGTAGAATTGAATTGCTTGTTCTGTTTAACTGTACATGAAAGGAAAAAAAAAAAAACCCATCTTGATCTTTGAATCTTTGATTATGAACTTTAAAGATGTGTTTTGCTGCCCTGCGAGGACACAGTTGCAGGACGCTGACGAACACCAGAAATGTAAACGGAGGCTGAGTGGAGGAGTCGTCTCTACGAGGCCTGAAGAGGAGAGCGGTGAAACGCTGGTATCCAACTCCCACCGTGTTGCCCATAAAAGGAATCGTGAATCGCTCTCCTCGTCCTCCGGTCCAAGAAGAGCTGCTCACTTTGTCTCTCGTCAACAAGCCTCACAACCAAACACAATCAGTCGCCTTCCAATGGCTCCCGAGGTTCACCAACAAAAAACAGTTAATTAAAGGTCCAGTACGTAAAATAGAAGAGTAAACAGAACCGTTGTGCGTGAGGCGGCAGTGGTGCTTTACTGGAGCTCCAGTCTGCTTCAGCCCATCTCTTCAATGTGTGTTTCAGTGCAGGAGGGAGTTTTGTTCCAGGGTTCTGTTGAGGAGACGTCCTGAGAGGGAACGTCTGTGTCTGTTGATCAAGAACTCACTGGTGATGTTTCTGTTCGCGCTGGGCGACAGACCAATATGTAGAGAGAATCAGGTCTCTGTGTCAGGAGTCACACACCTCGCTCCAGCACCGGATCCTCTCTGGCACTCCTGCAGGCAATCAGATAATTGAATCAAGCAGTCTTAAGCCCTGCAGGGAGGAGGGTCTGGTGCCAGAGGATTGCCTAGTCTTCACGCCGTGTGGAGGTGAGTCGGTGTTGTCCTCCCCGGGGGGGTGAGTGTCCTCCCCGGGGTGGTTCCCGTTCCTGTTCCCGTTCCCGTTCCTGTTCCGACGCCAGTTCCAAGAAGTCCCCCCGGTTCCAAGAGGCCCCCCCAGAGATTCCCCCGGGTCCCGTCCCGGTTCCAAGAGGCCCCCCCAGAGATTCCCCCGGGTCCCGTCCCGGTTCCAAGAGGCCCCCCCAGAGATTCCCCCGGGTCCCGTCCCGGTTCCAAGAGGCCCCCCCAGAGATTCCCCCGGGTCCCGTCCCGGTTCCAAGAGGCCCCCCCAGAGATTCCCCCGGGTCCCGTCCCGGTTCCAAGAGGCCCCCCAGAGATTCCCCCGGGTCCCGTCCCGGTTCCAAGTGGCCCCCCCAGAGATTCCCCCAGGTCCCATCACCGTTCCAGCTCCCCTTTCCCTGTTTCCTTAAATAAACATTGACGTTTGCAAACAACTTCCTGCTTGAGGTCTGCTTTTGGGTTCTAGCTCCACGCGCCGGCTCCCAGCCGTGACACTCTGGCCACTTTTACACGTATCCAGGTTTTTACAGGAGTGGCTACTTAAAGATCTGGAGATTAAAGTTTTCCATTAATGTTTTAATGTATTCCTTTTATTTCTTTGTGTAGCACTGTGGATTTCCCTGTGTTTGAATGGTGCTATGTAAATACATGTGTCTTGAATTTGTTTAGGGAAGTGATCTAATCTCTTTTTCTATTCTTCTTCATTTTTGGCCTGGGGCAGACAAAACATTGGCTTTACAACACTGGAAGTATCATGTTTATCTAGTTAGCTTCATGGATTCACATGTGAATTGTTTTCTTTACAGGCTTTTTTTTTAATTTAGGTTTTAGCATCCAAATGCTCCTGCATTAAAAAAACAAACTATAGTTAGAGTATAGTTAGATAGTATTTCACCTTTATAGGAAACGCTATAAATACTACATATATAATATACGCACATATAAATGCAACTAGAACATTTCTATTTTTATATATTGTAATATGTTTACTTAGTTTATGTAATCCGATCTGCTACAATTAGCTTAAATGGCCTTTTTTCATCATCATGCACATGCCAGCAGACACTCGTTCTGCAGTAAATGTAGAATTTATAGATTCAAGAAACAGTCTGCAATCTGCCATTGTGACACATTTTCAACTACTCGTGTGTTTCAGAAGAGTTGCCTTGTTCCTCTTTTTACAATCGAAAACATCGGATTTATTTTCTGTAATTCTCTGATATGTTAGATAACTTTCAAATATCTTGTCATGGTGGAAAGAATTTAAAAACAGGCTCTAGTCAATGCAAAACCCTCACTTCAATACTCCAGTTTGAACATGATGTCTTATCCTTAGTAGATTACCTGCAAAATGCAGTCGACTTGTATGAACTTGCAGTATAAAGCATGTGCGGGATCTCAGCACGCTTCTTTAAAGTTTGACTCCGTCTTCACTTCCTCTTCCACCCATCTCTACTTCGTGACCCGGCTCTGGAATTTCCCTCTCTACCTTGGTCTTGTCCACTTTCTTCATGTGTCACAGACAAAATCTATTGTCTTTTAAGTCAGACATCTACGTAGATCCTCCTGTCAAAAGAAAAAAACCCACATGATTCAAGCTAAAAAAAACATAAAGCAGAAGAAAGCTTAGGTGGAGTCAACGGAAGAAAGTTGGGTTGAAGATTTCAACACGGCAGCACGTGTTCTAGATTTACGTGGAACCTGGGCGCTTCTTTGATTCGCAGAATGAGACTGGAAATGGCGCGAACATCGACAGGTTTGTGAAAGTGGGTTAAAGAAATGTTCAACCCATGAACCGGAAAAAGAAAAACAGAACTGCAAAGTGCAGCTTCCTGCATCATCATTTACCAG
This sequence comes from Blennius ocellaris, assembly GCF_963422515.1. NCBI lineage: Eukaryota > Metazoa > Chordata > Actinopteri > Blenniiformes > Blenniidae > Blennius > Blennius ocellaris. The sequence continues at coordinate 3,385,178 of NC_137662.1, read as the reverse complement.
ATCTTTCGATCAGGGATTGTCAAAAGTTGCACACGCTCACTAGATGGACAACAAGGAAAACCTCTTCCTCCAGAGTGTCACGACTCCCAGTCCACATTCCCATATGATCTGTCCACCAGAACGTCCGTGTTCTCCCAGTGTTGATGGTTATTGCATGGTGTTCTGCTGTTTGTGCCTGAAACGTTGTGTAAACAGGCTCTAGAGTCTAGACGAGCTCTGCCTTTAGCAGATATTGTCCGTTATTGTGACGACACTCATTTCCTTCCTCTATCGTGAGATGTCTTCTGAGTTGTACCTCCTACTTTGACAGATGATCCTCTATGTTCATGCGATAAAAATCAGGCTTTACGCTGCAGCTCCCTGGCCTGCAGAGAGAGTCAGTGAGCTGAAATCAAAAGTCACCTTTCAGCCAGTGTTGCAAGAAGAAACTGAGTCATTGCCTCTTGCGATTGTTGTGATTATCACTTTCTCATGTGAAACCGCCACCCGCTGCTCGCAGCGGGGTCATATTTGTTCGCCGAGCGGCTGTCAAAATGCATTCTGGGAAATAGCCATTGGAGCAGAGATAAAGAAGATAACCTGCAAATGCTTCATCCCGATGAGAATTCCTGGAATGTATTTACCGTGGCAGATAAGAGCGGATGTGCTATACAGTCTCTTACCCCTCAAACACAAAGCGGAGCCGGGTTCCTGGACTCTGTTCTCACATGCAGCAACAGCCAGTTGAATTTCCACCCTGCGGTGTGGGAAACTGAACGCCTGCGACGGTCCACGGCCTCTTCGACGGTTCATTCCTCCCCTGAGATGGTGCTGGGGGACGGCGTGCCGGCGAAGGTCAAACGAATCAAGTGTCTCAATCAACATCATTTCCCTCTCGGCGGAAAAGCCTCCATGACGGCATTTTAGGCACCACGGGGTGATATGAAAAGCTGTGTGCGGCCACCGGGGCCTGCAGCGTGCAGCCAGCATTAAGATTAGGATCTGGCAGACCGTGTCCTCGTCAGATCTCAAGGCAGAGTCACAGGAAACACCAGCATCAGTCACTTTCTACTGAATTACTGCAATCACAGAAATCTGTGATTATTATGTGAAGAGTATTTCATATTCAAAACTAACTTTGTCTTGTGAATTATGCGACGTTAAATGACTAAAGTGATAGTCTTGACACTGGCCATAAAAAAATATGTTCAGATAAGACTGTTGGCTAATGTTATCATCTGCTAAGTACTGCTCTGATGGGTCATTAATAAACAAAAACAACTAATGAAGTGTTGCACACTACTGAACAAGTGAGGCACATTACTGTAGTACCACCCTAAACCACAAGATGGTGCAGTGAACCACCTCTCTTCTTCTAATCACTCCAAAAACAGAGGAATCTAAAACGTTAAATTAATTATCAGGAAATGAATGGAGTGCTGAAACTCTGAGGAAGTGTGCCTCACTACTGCCACCCAGTGCACAAAAGTGGAATTACTTCAATCCTAAATGCTGTACCTTTAAACTTAAAAAAAAATTAATAAATAAAACAACCTTGAACACTGTATTATTGTGTGGCTGAAGCAGGAAAGGGTTTTCCCCAGACTGCTGCCACAGGGGAAGCTCACTATTGTCTGAGACATCACTGTGTTGTAAACCTTCCTGCTGAATCCAAACCAAACTGAATTTAGAAAGTGTTTAAAAGTATTTTTATTCTGGGTGGAAAAGACAATTGAAGTGATCGTTGAGATGGTGAGCTGCCGCATACCTGATTAAACATGTCAAATACAGAGTGTCTTTAAACTATAAGCTAATGCTGATGACTCAGATGTAAAGAGTCTGAAAATGTTATATATCTAACCTCAAACTTCCACCTGGACCAGATGAGGCAGCTCTGACAGGAAGACAAGGTCAGGCAACCCGGAGGAAAAGCGGCATGGGACACACTGGAGGCCAACGGGCCGAAGCTCCACATGATGCTGCTGAATCATCTGGGCACAGAGACTCTGAGATTCTCAGCATTAACACTTGTTGAAGCAGCTGACAATTCTCAGAAGTCTCACAATCCCACCGCTGTCATGAGGTCAGCTGAGTCCATGGGCACGTCTGAATTCTCCCTCCTTTCTCCTTCTCTATGTAAACCTGAACCCCTGGATGACGTCACGGGGTTAAGGAAAGGTGTTAGGAGGCTTCCTAGAGGAGTTAAGGAAAGGTGTTAGGAGCTTCCTAAAGGAGCTAGGAAAGGTGTTAGGAGGCTTCCTAAAGGAGTTAAGGAAAGGTGTTAGGAGGCTTCCTAGAGGAGTTAAGGAAAGGTGCTAGGAGCTTCCTAAATGAGTTAGGAAAGGTGTTAGGAGGCTTCCTAGAGGAGTTAAGGAAAGGTGTTAGGAGCTTCCTAAAGGAGTTAGGAAAGGTGTTAGGAGGCTTCCTAGAGGAGTTAAGGAAAGGTGTTAGGAGCTTCCTAAAGGAGTTAGGAAAGGTGTTAGGAGGCTTCCAAAAGGAGTTAAGGAAAGGTGTTAGGAGGCTTCCTAGAGGAGTTAAGGAAAGGTGTTAGGAGCTTCCTAAATGAGTTAGGAAAGGTGTTAGGAGGCTTCCTAAAGGAGTTAAGGAAAGGTGTTAGGAGCTTACTAAAGGAGTTAGGAAAGGTTTTAGGAGGCTTCCTAAATGAGTTAGGAAAGGTGTTAAGAGGCTTCCTAGAGGAGTTAAGGAAAGGTGTTAGGAGGCTTCCTAAAGGAGTTAAGGAAAGATGTTAGGAGGGTTCCTAGAGGAGTTAAGGAAAGGTGTTAGGAGCTTCCTAAATGAGTTAGGAAAGGTGTTAGGAGCTTCCTAAATGAGTTAGGAAAGGTGTTAGGAGGCTTCCTAGAGGAGTTAAGGAAAGGTGTTAGGAGCTTCCTAAAGGAGTTAGGAAAGGTGTTAGGAGGCTTCCTAGAGGAGTTAAGGAAAGGTGTTAGGAGCTTCCTAAAGGAGTTAGGAAAGGTGTTAGGAGGCTTCCTAGAGGAGTTAAGGAAAGGTGTTAGGAGCTTCCTAAAGGAGTTAGGAAAGGTGTTAGGAGGCTTCCTTAAGGAGTTAAGGAAAGGTGTTAGGAGGCTTCCTAGAAGAGTTAAGGAAAGGTGTTAGGAGCTTCCTAAAGGAGTTAGGAAAGGTGTTAGGAGGCTTCCAAAAGGAGTTAAGGAAAGGTGTTAGGAGGCTTCCTAGAGGAGTTAAGGAAAGGTGTTAGGAGCTTCCTAAATGAGTTAGGAAAGGTGTTAGGAGGCTTCCTAAAGGAGTTAAGGAAAGGTGTTAGGAGCTTACTAAAGGAGTTAGGAAAGGTTTTAGGAGGCTTCCTAAATGAGTTAGGAAAGGTGTTAAGAGGCTTCCTAGAGGAGTTAAGGAAAGGTGTTAGGAGGCTTCCTAAAGGAGTTAAGGAAAGATGTTAGGAGGGTTCCTAAAGGAGTTAGGAAAGGTGTTGGGAGGCTTCCTAAAGGAGTTAAGGAAAGGTGTTAGGAGGCTTCCTAGAGGAGTAAAGGAAAGGTGTTAGAAGGCTTCCTAAAGGGGTTAAGGAAAGGCTCTAAAGGAAGCATCAGTGGTTCCTAGGCTAAAGGAGGCTCTAAAGGAAGCAAGGAGCCTCCTTTCCTTTCCTTATTGAGAATTCAGACAGTTCTTATCATGGCCGCTACACAAACACTTCCGGGGTTCAGGAGAAGTGGATAGACAAGGAGATAGGAGGGACGATTTAGATGTACCCACCAGAAGACGAAGATCACACACTCAGGCACAGGCATGTATGTATATATCTATATATATCTATATCTATCTATCTCTCTCTCTCTCTCTCTCTCTCTCTCTCTCTCTCTCTCCCTCTCTCTCTCTCTCTCTCTCTCTCTCTCTCTCTCTCTCTCTCTATATATATATATATATATATATATATATATATATATATATATATATATATATATTTACGATTTTATAATACAATTCTAATTATACTCACTATAAAAGTCTGGTTAAATGGGGCTTTGCATGTTACATCAACATCATTTTTAGTTTATTAAATTCATTCAGTTTGTACTGTGTTGCGATCATGACACTAAAAATATGAAAACTGAATTCAATAATTGATTTCAGTATTTTTGATGTGGTCTAATGTTTGGAATTGGGATTACTTAATCTCAATTAAATAAAAACATTTAAAAGGACCTCTGAACTGTTAACCCCCCCCCCAAAAAAAATTTAAAATTAAAATAAAATAAAATAAATAAATAACAATGAGAGCATTGTTTAATCTTAATCTCACACATTCTATAAAAAAAACCCAAAAAAAACCAACGAAAAACAATTCAAACGAAATAAAAGAAAGCATTTCTCTTTTTTCAGGAAGTCAGTTATTTATTTCCAGGCTGCTTGTGGCGATAAAGCAGAGCTGATAATTGTGAGTGTTCAGATGAAAGACAGATCCAGAGAGCAGGACGTCCGCCCAGCGCCACAGCCTTCTGATCCCATCTCTCCAGCTCCAACATCACTGAAGCCACCCTTCATATCCTGATATCACGTTTGAGAAATGTCTTTCATGCTGCCAGAGGAAGAAGATGGAAAAAAACCAACAAAAAAAAAAACAAACTGACCCTGATGTCCTGGAAAAAAAGCTCAAAGAAAACAAGTTAAAAACAATTATCAGTTACTTAGATAAACCCAGGAAATCAGTGTTTGGGAGATGAATTCTTTGTTATAACAATGCTTCTTGGCAATAAATGTTATTCTATTTAAAATCCTGTTTGATTCTGTTTTAGTGCGACATTAGTAAGAAGCATCAGCATCAAAGCCAGGGATGATGGCTTTGGATGCAGAACGATGCAAACCTGATTGTATCAGGAAGTTTTGAACCTGCACCTACACTTGGTTTCATATAATCATTATGTGGACGATACAAACCAAGTGACAAGAGGTTGATAAACAAGTACAGCGAAACGTGGAAGTCACGGGGTTGAACCCGATGGAATCGTATTGCATTCACATGAAAAAGTTAAAAATCGACTCTGTTTTTCTGAATTAATGACAATTATCTCAGAATTATGAGATAAAAATACATTCTAAAACAAATCAACTCTGTTTTTCTGAATTTATGAAATACAGTTTTCTGAAAGAATTGGGACAGAGGTGCATCTTACAGCGGGAGCTGTATGCAGTGTTACGGAAGCTGTCAGACTCTTCAACCTTTGCATGGATCAGTGTCAAACAGTGTCAACATATCAGGTAATTAAGTGGAATTTACATATTACATGTAAATAATGTGTCAGGAATGGTGATTAGCAAAGCAGTTCTCTGGACATTATGGAGTCCGGACTGTGTGCCACAGTACGTTCAGTAAGTTTTTTTTTCCAATGGCGCAGTATGTTCAAGAGTCACAGCACGCTCACTGAATATACCGTCGGACCTGACAGCTTCAGCCATGTTGTTTTCTCAATTTGCTGGTTTCCCCCATTCTTTCAAAACAGCGAAAGATGGTGGAATGAAAAAACAAAACAACTTCAATTGTTAGATTAGTATCAGAGAATGTAGTACTCCTCCCCCTCCTCCATATCTGCTGTGTAAGGTCTTAGTTTTTTGTTTAATCAAGATATAAGCAGTGTTTACTGATTCTGCACAAAATACAGTGAAATGCAAAGAGATCTCTAAATAATTCCTATATAACCTCTTGTTTGGAGGCTGATTGGAGGTTTCAGTGGCTGGTTTTGGTCCACGGCCTCATGTTTGACAGGTGTAAACTTCCCAGCAGCTCCATGCTGTGAGACCATCCCTCATTAAGGTGTCTTTACACTTTAAACCTCCGTGCTCGACTATCTATCTGTTCTTACCGGGTCCCTGGTCCCAGGTTCTTCTGGACACTTTAGTTAGAGGCTTTCAGCAAAGGTGGGCCGTGTTATTTTGAATATTGACCGTCCAAATGACGTCTGGTGGTGGATTTGCCTCAATAAAAAAATTATTTAAAAAAGATTCAAGCTTTAGACCAGGTGGAGTTTGGTTCCAAGACAAATAACTGCAGAAGGCGTATTCCTCCCTGGACAGACCCAACTCCTCAGTCAGGATCATGTTCTTCGACTTCTCCAGCGCCTTCGACACCATCCAGCCCAGACTGCTGAAGGCCAAACTGGAGAACATGCAGGTTGGTGCTCCCCTCATCACTTGGGTGGACGACTATCTGACGGGCAGACCGCAGTTTGTGAGATTACAGAACTGTGTGTCTGGTCGTCTGATCAGTAACGTCGGGGCCCCCCAGGGAACTGTACTGTCCCCCTTCCTCTTCACCACATACACATCTGACTTTAAGTACTGCACTGAGTCGTGTCATCTGCAAAAATTCTCTGATGACACGGCCATTGTGGGGTGTGTTGAGGGCGGGGGGGAGGCGGAGTACAGGGTCCTGGTTGGCCGATTTGTGAAGTGGTGTGGGGAGAACCACCTGTTGCTGAACGTGGAGAAGACGAGGGAGATGGTGGTGGACTTCAGGAGGAACAAGCCCCTGCCCTCTCCAGTCAGCATCAGTGGGAAGGACGTGGACTTAGTGGACTCCTATAAGTACCTGGGTGTCACACTGGACAATAAACTGGACTGGTCCACCAACACACAGGTTCTACAAGAAGGTCCTGAGCCGGCTTTACTTCCTGAGGAGGCTCAGGTCCTTTAATGTCTGCAACAAGATGCTGCAGATGTTCTATCAGTCTGTTGTCGCAAGCACCATCTTTTTTGCTGCGGTGTCCTGGAGGGTCCTGGGGTGTCCTGGGGTGTCCTGGGGTGTCCTGGGGTGTCCTGGGGTGCGGACATCAAGGCAAAGGACGCCAACAGACTGAACAAAGTGATCAGGAAGGCAGTCTGTTGTTGGCTCCAAGCTTGCCACCCTGGAGGAGGTGGTGGAGGACAGGATGCTGGCAAAACTGCTAGCAATCATGGACAATCCCTCCCACCCCCTCCACAAAACACTGGACAAGCTGAAGAGCAGCTTCAGCAATAGACTGATTCAACCCCGCTGCTCGAAGGAACGTTACAGGAAGTCATTCCTCCCAACGGCAATAAGACTTTTTAACTCGTCTACCTCCGTCAGAGCCTCATTATAATTAATCACGCTTATTTCTTAGTGCCCATGTTTATGTCCTAACCAGATATTTTTATATTTGTATATTTGTATATTTTTATTCCCTACTTTTATATTCTATTCTATTGTATTTTATAAACCAGAATGCTGCAACAAAACAATTTCCCTTCGGGGATTAATAAAGTTATCTATCTATCTAACAAAAAGTCCAAGAGGACAAAAAAATGCACGTCAATGTTCTGCATGTCATGCCTGTGGGTCAAGCATAGTACAGCCTTTTATGAGCGAGCGAGCGTGTGTGTGTGTGTGTGTGTGTGTGTGTGTGTGTGTGTGTGTGTGTGTGTGTGTGTGTGTGTGTGTGTGTGTGTGTGTGTGTGTGTGTCACATCACTGTCGTGTCTGTCACTCATTCATCATTACATCCCTCTCAGCTTGCCGTGAGCTCCTCTCTGTGTGTGTGTCTCAAACAGACCCCAGCCTCTGCCCACATCCCGATCAACACCCGTTTAAAATCAAGAGAAAAGGAGCCACTGCGTTCATTGTTTTTGAAGGTGTGGAATTAAAAAAAACATGTTAAAGCCTTGGGCTGCTGTTTCTGTATGTCAGTCCTGTGGCGCAGTTCTCCATTAACAACCCCCCCCCCCCCCCCCAGCAACCAACAACCCAGCATTTTCTGCTGTGTGGCGGTTGTGGCTTCTCCGATAAGAACCATGCTGCTCCTACCTTCCACACCTTCTTTTAACCTGTGGTCACCATTATCTTTATTTAACCTTTACCCTAAAACAGGGGTGTCCAACCTCCATCCTCCAGGGTGCCTGTCCTGCATGTTCTAGCTCCTCCCCGTTACAACACACCTGATTGCAATGACATCACATTAGAGTCAGGTCTGCTGAAGCAGGGAGAGACTAAAACATGCAGGACTGCACTAAAACACATGTGACGTTAAACACTGCAGTGCAATACACCCCCAAGTGGTCAAAAATGATAAGCAACACTGAATAAACCTATCTCTCTCTCTCTCCCTCTTTATATATATATATATATATATATATATATATATATATATATATATATATATATATATATATATATATATATATATATATATATATCGATCTATATATATATATATATAGGAGGAGAAGGACTGGGAGGAGAAGGACTGGGAGGAGAAGGACTGGGAGGAGGAGAAGGACTGGGAGGAGGAGAAGGACTGGGAGGAGGAGGAGAAGGACTGGGAGGAGAAGGACTGGGAGGAGGAGAAGGACTGGGAGGAGAAGGACTGGGAGGAGAAGGACTGGGAGGAGGAGAAGGACTGGGAGGAGAAGGACTGGGAGGAGAAGGACTGGGAGAAGGACTGGGAGGAGGAGAAGGACTGGGAGGAGAAGGACTGGGAGGAGAAGGACTGGGAGGAGGAGAAGGACTGGGAGGAGGAGAAGGACTGGGAGGAGAAGGACTGGGAGGAGAAGGACTGGGAGAAGGACTGGGAGGAGGAGAAGGACTGGGAGGAGAAGGACTGGGAGGAGAAGGACTGGGAGGAGGACTGAGCGTCGGCCATTGATTGGATTGTGTTTGAGATGGATTCAGTATCTAAGCCATGGAACCTCTGAAGAAGAAAACACAGCAGACTTCAGGCTAAAGAGACCTGGAGTCACTCTGAACCAGAGTCACACTCAAACCATTTAAAGAAACAAGTGATGATAATCTAAGAGAAATAAGGCTCAGAGCAGTGGTTTCCAACTGCATTACAACCCTGGAAGCTCCACAGATTGATCTGCCGTTCACCAAAACATTACAGTGAAGCCAAACCCCAGTGGTGCGCTGGGGGCCGAGTCAGCGCTTTATTTACACCTGAAATGTTGTAAAGCTGGTTGGATTCTGTTTGAGATGGACTAAGTAAAGTACTGGTTCAGAAATGGAGTGGTTACAAGCTAAAAACACTAATATTGCTGAGAAATGGATCATGACATTAATATCGGTGTAAAACTCATGAAAGTACGTAGATATAACTTAACATGGAATAAATACATGTTGAAGCTGTTATCAAATCATTGGTGTATGCTGTTGCAAATTAAGACACAGAAAATATTTAAAATAAGTGTTTTTTTTGTTGTTTTTTAATACAAAGTTTTGGGGTGGGGAGAGGTGGAGAGGTGGAGGTGGTGGAGGTCCTATTGGTGCTGGTCCATGTGGCTTCTTGCTCTCCAGGGTCGACTCAACTTCCTGCAGGGGAACAAACAGTGAGAGATGATGAACTGGCTGACCTGGACACTGACAAGAGAAGCTTCTAGTATTCAATGTGTCTGAATTCATTCAGCAACCACTCTCTGGGGTGTCTCTTCTCCTAAATATTCTGCATGATATGGCAACGGATTCTTACCTCATCGTCCCTTTGAGCTGCTCCTGCAGCAGAGACCCTTCATGTGGGCCATCTGCAGAGCTTCAGCCATGAGGTGGAGGAGGAAGACTGCTGGTTCTGTTGATCAGCTCCATCCTGCCTGGGCTTCTCTTTCTCCTCGGCCAGCAGACGTAGCTTGACTCGTTTGTATTTGTCTGCCAGTTCTTTGTTACGCTGCCTGCACCGCTCACGCAGCTCGGCCAGGTCACGGAGGTCAGCCAGTTGCTCGGCCGTCCCAGGAACCTCATCCTGCTGAGGCTCCGGCTGAAGCTCCTGCTGAGGCTCCAGCTGAACCTCCTGCAGAAGCTCTTCCTGAAGCTCCTGCTGAAGGTCCTGCTGAAGCTCCTGCTGAGGCTCCGGCTGAGGCTCCTGCTGAAGCTCCTGCTGCTCCTCCTGCTGAAGCTCCTGCTGGAGCTCCTGCTGAAGCTCTTGCTGAAGCTCCTGCTGAAGCTCCTGCTGAGGCTCCAGCTGAAGCTCCTGCTGAGGCTCCAGCTGAAGGTCCTTGGCCATCTGAGGTTCCTCCTCCCTCTGAAGTTCCTTGGCCAACAGAGGCACCTCGGCCTGCTGAAGCTCCTGCTGAATCCCCTGCAGAAGCTCTTGCTGAAGCTCCTGCTGAGGCTCCTGCTGAAGCTCTGCAGGCTCTGGCTGCAACTGCTGCTGCAATTTGAGGTAGAAAATGAGAGGACAATGAGGACGTGGCCATAAAAGATAGCAACACAGAAAACCAGAAAGAGGCACGGAGATGTAGGCAACCACACACATCAACAAATAAACAAGCCCAAAATGCAGCATGAAGCAGAAACAAGGAGTGGAAAGTTCTCGTTTGGGATTCTTTTAAAGAAATTCTAGATTTTGGCTTCAATTACTTTCACCAAAACATGGTATTTTACTTTATTGACACAATGCCAGTATTAGTATTTTTGGACCAAAATCTCAGTAAAACAATATAATTTGTTTTGTTCAGCCGAATCAGTTGATTTAATTCTGGATTTTGTAGAAGGAGCAGAGGTATACACAATGTACCTACTGCAACCTACTGTAAAAGATAGAGCAATAGCAGATGGCACTGTTGTAGCTGGAGTTCAGAAATACTCCGTCACTCATTTAAGGGAGTGTGAAATGTTATCATTCATTATACTGGTCTAGATTCTGCCTCGAGGGACCTAACATACATGTCATGAGTTGCATTACCAGGTAATTATTTTAATTCTAAAGAGGACTTACCTGTGGAACGTTGGAACCATGAGACTGAGGGGCCCAGGGCTGGGGGGCCCAGGGCTGTGGGGCCCAGGGCTGTGGGGCCCAGGGCTGTGGGGCCCAGGGCTGAGGGACCCAAGGCTGAGCAGGTTGTGGTTCCCAGGGCTGAGAAAATGAGAGGACAATGAGGATGCGGCCATCGAATTAGCAAAACAGAAAAGACACACATAAAAAAACAACTGAGAAAGAGAGGAAAGACACTGTTAACGTCCACAGAAGGACACAGGGAGGAAGACGTCGCAACGCTCTTCTTCAAAATCAGTGAAAAGTTCTAGTTTGGGATTCTTTTGTTTCATTTTTTTTTTTTTATTCTAGATTTTGGCTTCAATTACTTTCACCAAAACATGGTAGTTTACTTTATCGACAAAACGCCAGTTTTAGTATATTTGAACCAAAGTCTCAGACCACATTTCAATACTTATTGTCAGGAGTGCATCAAATCAATATAATTTGTACGTACTCATCATGAGTTGCATTTTCAGGTAATTATTTAAATTCTAAAGAGGACTTACCTCTGGAACGTTGCAACCAGGAGACTGAGGGGCCAAGGGCTGCGGGGCCCAGGGCTGTGGAGCCCAGGGCTGGGGGGCCCATGGTTGAGCAGGTTCTGGTTCCCAGGGCTGAGAAAATGAGAGGACAATTAAGATGCGGCCATAACATTTGCATTCACCGGGTAATTATATAAAGTCTAAAGAGCACTTACCTGTGGAACGTTGGAACCTGGAGTCTGAGGGACCCAGGGCTGCGGGGCCCAGGGCTGTGGGGCACAGAGCTGAGGGACCCAAGGCTGAGCAGGTTGTGGTTCCCAGGGCTGAGAAAATGAGAGGACAATGAGGATGCGGCCACAAAATTAGCATTTAACGGATAATTATATAAATTCTAAAGAGCACTTACCTGTGGAACGTGGGAACCTGGAGTCTGAGGGACCCAGGGCTGCGGGGCCCAGGGCTGTGGGACCCAGGGCTGTGGGGCCCAGGGCTGTGGGACCCAGGGCTGTGGGACCCAGGGATGTGGGACCCAGGGCTGAGGGGCCCAGGGCTGAGCAGGTTGTGGTTCCCAGGGCTGAGAAAATGAGAGGACAATGAGGATGCGGCCACAAAATTTGCATTTACCGGGTAATTATATAAATTCTAAAGAGCACTTACCTGTGGAACGTGGGAACCTGGAGTCTGAGGGACCCAGGGCTGTGGGGCCCAGGGCTGTGGGGCCCAGGGCTGAGCAGGTAGTAGGACCAAGACCCAAAAAGGTTGTGGGACCCAGGGCTGAGGGGCCTCTGGGGCCCAGTACACAGGGGGCTGTGTGTAAGTGGTAGTTGAGCTCATGGTCAAAATTGTTTGGATATCCAGGGCACCGCAAAAGACAAAGTTGATCCTGCTATGTCTCTCTTCAAGAACCAAAGGCGAATGAATTATCTAGGGTGCTGTGAAGACGACGTGAAACAAGGAGATCAAAGCATAAAAGGCACTTGCCTTTTGTGCTTTGATCATCAAAGGCATCAGGGTGCCTTTGATGATCACCACTTCCGGTTTGTATTACGACTAGTAACGAGCAACGCGATTGGACAATTGATACCATGTTGTTTTTACATTTTTGAAAGGCAGCCTCTGATTGGTCCGTAATACTCTAATGAGAATTTATGTCTGTAGAATGGGCCTAATTCTATGGACCTATTATCTAATTTTTAATTTTTAAAATGATGACACATGTTTGGATAAATACACATTATTTTGCTTTCATGCTTTTCATTTGAGAATAAAACAACTCTTTGCTTAATGTTATTGCTCAATGTCACTATTTGCATTATATTTGTTCTAGATTTTTACTTCTATTCTTCCAGTCCATAAAACTTGTTGTTTCTGTTTTGATGCAAAAAAGGTACTTAGAATACTTCACTGCCCATTGCACTATATATGATTGTTGTTCGTGACAAAATAAAGATTTTGATTTGACTTGAGACTCGTGGTAAAAAGATTTCAAGGAACTGAAGAGAAAACTTGAGGCAGTAGACATGTGGAGGTACATCAGTCTGCACGCAGACTGGAAGTGAACTCAGATCTGATGAACCCTGAGAATCCATTATCATCAGCACATTGCACTGCTGGCACACTGCTGGCAGAGTCTCCATTCGTTACTCAACAAATTCACAATTTAAAAACTTTTTCAATTAGAGGTAGAGAGCATACATTCACCAATTAGTCACTATGGAAACCACTGGATTAGAGGGGTATTCGATCCACCACACCAGTCCTTCCATTATTTACCCTGGTGGTTTAAATTGCTTTATGTTATCACTTTTTGACAGAGATGTACACACATTGTACAATTTCCGTGTAACCAACCCCCCCCCCTTGACCTTTGACCCCCAACTGCTTAATGGGGTGATGACGTCACTGCATCATATCAGAGGACAGGGGATTGATCTACTGTGGGCGACGGCAGGATTCACCTGGACAGGTCGCCAGTCTGTCACAGGACAAAGTGTCACCAGTTCACCTCACATGCATGTTTCTGGAGTGTGTAATACTTGAACCCACAACCTCACCACGGCTACCCACCGCTGCGGCCCTGAAGTCAAGTCATCCCTAAAAATTACATGCAATTTGAGTTTTAGTATAAAGTTGGTAAAATGCATAATACAAACAAAACAATAAATAAATACAGACGGATAAAAGCATCACCTTGGTCCCGATATTCATTGGCGAAGGTAAAAACAGTCCAACATTTGTTCAATGTGCATGGAACCAGAAGAGAGGGTCGCCACGTCTCACTGCTCCATGCAGGTGTAATGTTGAACGCTGTCCAGCAGAAGCCGCCATTTCTCTTCATCCCCAGAGGAACACAGAGGCTTCATGTTTGATTTAGGCCCTGTTTCCATGACAACAAACACTTTCCTCACTTCTGGAGGGTCTGTTTACCCGACAATGGTGTGGGGAAGTTTTAATACCGGCTCCCAAGGTTACAGTTATAGTTGGGGTTTTTTGTTTGCACGATATTTTCTGTATTGAGATCACAGTTAGTTTCCTTAGTAATTGTTTGATTTTGTAAAACATATAGTATTGTACTCTGTCCCACAACAAATAAAAAAACTCAAAAGTTTAAATTTATAGGTGAATAGCGCACTATTCTACCGGTCCGCTCCGCTCCAGATGAAATTGTGTCGTACAAAGTGCTTGACATTTCTACTGCACTGTGTGAAATGTCAAATATCAACTCGTATTACAATAAATCTTGCTTTTAATGAGCATAGATGACACTGTGTTAATTTATTCATTTTTATTTCTGCTATGAAATGTAAATGTACTGCAGTATTTAGAATAGAGAAGAGTGGGGTTAGATGAGACACTATGTTGTCTCATCTAAACCCACAGTGAAGGGAAGGAAACATGACAGATAGAATGAAAGCTTATTCAAGATGTCCGAAATAACTCTGCCTCATTTCATTGTCAATAATTCCTTACCAGTAATACAGTATTGCCTCAAGTAGCAACGTTTAATTTCTTTTCAGAAATCTTTGTAGTTATTCCATCTGAGCCTGGAGATCAGAGGCTGTTTTTATGATGAGACATTGAACTGAATTGTTCAAAATCTGGTTACATCCTCTTCTACATTTGTAAAGTTTTCTTTATTTACAAGAATCAGATCATTTATCTAATTGAAAAGTGATTCAGCATTTTCTTAAGAAGATGCAAACAGGTTGATAAAGAAACTCAAAACCTCCTTCATTATACTTTTTGTTCAAATCATTCGTTATGAGTGATTTTTTTTTTCTTGGCTGTGTTTTTATAAATTGAATATGGAATATGATTGGGGGGGGGGGTTCTCTCTTTTCAACCACTTGGCTCTGGACCTTATAAATACCCTCTGAGCTTTATTCATATTATATCTACCTGGATGTTCCCTCCAGTGTTCTTGTGCTTCTTCAAACTGAACATGACCCATGAAACCATGATGTAACTTAAGCACTGACGTCATTTGGCCTTTTTAATATGGCGACGACCACATACACGTATGGCGGCGGCCAGAAATGAGTATGTCGGCGCCCGTACGACGCCATTACGAAAACGCACTGGCATGTACTCTTGCCTCCCACCGACTATGGCACTGTGACTGTGCCTCGAAACAAAACATGGCGGCGAACTGCAGGAAGCTGCCATATTCCATGTAATACTGCCTCCCACCAACAGTGGCGCTGTGGTGGAGATTCGGATCAAAATGGCGGCGATCATAAGGGAGTGGACGCATTGTTGGCCATCTTGGATTCCCAAAGGACGGCTTCTCTTGAATCCTGCAAACGTCCAATCAAACATCCAGACTCTAACCTCAAACTCAAAGGCTTATGGTTAATATAGATAGATAGATAGATAGATAGATAGATAGATAGATAGATAGATAGATAGATAGATAGATAGATAGATAGATAGATAGATAGATAGATAGATAGATAGATAGATAGATAGATAGATAGATAGATAGATAGATAGATAGATAGATAGATAGATAGATAGATAGATAGATAGATAGATAGACAGACACATGGTAGAGCGCAGGCCTTCGCCAATGCCACATTTGCTTGTGGAACCCAGTTAGCATCGCCAACATGATAGCCGATAGCTCTTTTTCTTCTTCTTCTTCTTCTTCTTCTTCTTCTTCTTCTTCTTCTGGTAATGACAGTTTGCGCCTGTGAATGTTGCATTAACGCCATCTGATGGTTCAATCGCTCTATGTCATTTCCCACTGCTCTAAAAGAAAGAAAGAAAGAAAGAATCAAAGCCAAAGGAATTATTTAGAAACAGTTGGTTGTTAACTGAAGATTTCAGGTGATTTGGGTGAGAATATTTTTTTTGCGAAAAGTTGGTAAAGGGCATCGTTCTGACGCGGCTCTGGGAGGAGAAGGACTGGGACGAGGAGGACTGGGAGGAGGAGAAGGACTGGGAGGAGAAGGACTGGGAGGAGAAGGACTGGGAGGAGGAGAAGGACTGGGACGAGGAGGACTGGGAGGAGGAGAAGGACTGGGACGAGGAGGACTGGGAGGAGAAGGACTGGGAGGAGAAGGACTGGGAGGAGAAGAAGGACTGTGAGGAGAAGGACTGGGAGGAGAAGGACTGGGAGGAGGAGAAGGACTGGGAGGAGAAGGACTGGGAGGAGGAGAAGGACTGTGAGGAGAAGGACTGGGAGGAGAAGGACTGTGAGGAGAAGGACTGGGAGGAGAAGGACTGTGAGGAGAAGGACTGGGAGGAGAAGGACTGGGAGGAGGAGAAGGACTGGGAGGAGAAGGACTGGGAGAAGGACTGAGCGTCGGCCATTGATTGGATTGTGTTTGAGACGGATTCAGTATCTAAGCCATGGAACCTCTGAAGAAGAAAACACAGCAGACTTCAGGATAAAGAGACCTGGAGTCACTCTGAACCAGAGTCACACTCAAACCATTTAAAGAAACAAGTGATGATAATCTAAGAGAAATAAGGCTCAGAGCAGTGGTTTCCAACTGCATTACAACCCTGGAAGCTCCACAGATTGATCTGCCGTTCACCAAAACATTACAGTGAAGCCAAACCCCAGTGGTGCGCTGGGGGCCGAGTCAGCGCTTTATTTACACCTGAAATGTTGTAAAGCTGGTTGGATTCTGTTTGAGATGGACTAAGTAAAGTACTGGTTCAGAAATGGAGTGGTTACAAGCTAAAAACACTAATTTTGCTGAGAAATGGATCATGACATTAATATCGGTGTAAAACTCATGAAAGTACGTAGATGTAACTTAACATGGAACAAATACATGTTGAAGCTGTTATCAAACCATTGGTGTATGCTGTTGCAAATTAAGACACAGAAAATATTTAAAATAAGTGTTTTTGTTGTTGTTTTTTAATCAAAAGTTTTGGGGTGGGGAGAGGTGGAGAGGTGGAGGTGGTGGAGGTCCTATTGGTGCTGGTCCATGTGGCTTCTTGCTCTCCAGGGTCGACTCAACTTCCTGCAGGGGAACAAACAGTGAGAGATGATGAACTGGCTGACCTGGACACTGACAAGAGAAGCTTCTAGTATTCAATGTGTCTGAATTCATTCAGCAACCACTCTCTGGGGTGTCTCTTCTCCTAAATATTCTGCATGATATGGCAACGGATTCTTACCTCATCGTCCCTTTGAGCTGCTCCTGCAGCAGAGACCCTTCATGTGGGCCATCTGCAGAGCTTCAGCCATGAGGTGGAGGAGGAAGACTGCTGGTTCTGTTGATCAGCTCCATCCTGCCTGGGCTTCTCTTTCTCCTCGGCCAGCAGACGTAGCTTGACTCGTTTGTATTTGTCTGCCAGTTCTTTGTTACGCTGCCTGCACCGCTCACGCAGCTCGGCCAGCTCACGGAGGTCAGCCAGTTGCTCGGCCGTCCCAGGAACCTCATCCTGCTGAGGCTCCGGCTGAAGCTCCTGCTGAGGCTCCAGCTGAACCTCCTGCAGAAGCTCTTCCTGAAGCTCCTGCTGAAGGTCCTGCTGAAGCTCCTGCTGAGGCTCCAGCTGAGGTTCCTGCTGAAGCTCCTGCTGAGGCTCCAGCTGAGGTTCCTGCTGAAGCTCCTGCTGCTCCTCCTGCTGAAGCTCCTGCTGGAGCTCCTGCTGAAGCTCTTGCTGAAGCTCCTGCTGAAGCTCCTGCTGAGGCTCCAGCTGAAGGTCCTTGGCCATCTGAGGTTCCTCCTCCCTCTGAAGTTCCTTGGCCAACAGAGGCACCTCGGCCTGCTGAAGCTCCTGCTGAATCCCCTGCAGAAGCTCTTGCTGAAGCTCCTGCTGAGGCTCCTGCTGAAGCTCTGCAGGCTCTGGCTGCAACTGCTGCTGCAATTTGAGGTAGAAAATGAGAGGACAATGAGGACGTGGCCATAAAAGATAGCAACACAGAAAACCAGAAAGAGGCACGGAGATGTAGGCAACCACACACATCAACAAATAAACAAGCCCAAAATGCAGCATGAAGCAGAAACAAGGAGTGGAAAGTTCTCGTTTGGAATTCTTTTAAAGAAATTCTAGATTTTGGCTTCAATTACTTTCACCAAAACATGGTATTTTACTTTATTGACACATCTCAGTATTAGTATTTTTGTACCAAAATCTCAGTATAACAATATAATTTGTTTTGTTCAGCCGAATCAGTTGATTTAATTCTGGATTTTGTAGAAGGAGCAGAGGTATACACAATGTACCTACTGCAACCTACTGTAAAAGATAGAGCAATAGCAGATGGCACTGTTGTAGCTGGAGTTCAGAAATACTCCGTCACTCATTTAAGGGAGTGTGAAATGTTATCATTCATTATACTGATCTAGATTCTGCCTCGAGGGACCTAACATACATGTCATGAGTTGCATTACCAGGTAATTATTTTAATACTAAAGAGGACTTACCTGTGGAACGTTGGAACCATGAGACTGAGGGGCCCAGGGCTGGGGGGCCCAGGGCTGGGGGGCCCAGGGCTGAGGGGTCCAGGGCTGAGCAGGTTGTGGTTCCCAGGGCTGAGAAAATGAGAGGATAATGAGGATGCGGCCATCGAATTAGCAAAACAGAAAAGACACACATAAAAAAACAACTGAGAAAGAGAGGAAAGACACTGTTAACGTCCACAGAAGGACACAGGGAGGAAGACGTCGCAACGCTCTTCTTCAAAATCAGTGAAAAGTTCTAGTTTGGGATTCTTTTGTTTCATTTTTTTTTTTTTATTCTAGATTTTGGCTTCAATTACTTTCACCAAAACATGGTAGTTTACTTTATCGACAAAACGCCAGTTTTAGTATATTTGAACCAAAGTCTCAGACCACATTTCAATACTTATTGTCAGGAGTGCATCAAATCAATATAATTTGTACGTACTCATCATGAGTTGCATTTTCAGGTAATTATTTAAATTCTAAAGAGGACTTACCTCTGGAACGTTGCAACCAGGAGACTGAGGGGCCAAGGGCTGCGGGGCCCAGGGCTGTGGAGCCCAGGGCTGGGGGGCCCATGGTTGAGCAGGTTCTGGTTCCCAGGGCTGAGAAAATGAGAGGACAATGAAGATGCGGCCATAACATTTGCATTCACCGGGTAATTATATAAAGTCTAAAGAGCACTTACCTGTGGAACGTTGGAACCTGGAGTCTGAGGGACCCAGGGCTGCGGGGCCCAGGGCTGTGGGGCACAGAGCTGAGGGACCCAAGGCTGAGCAGGTTGTGGTTCCCAGGGCTGAGAAAATGAGAGGACAATGAGGATGCGGCCACAAAATTAGCATTTAACGGATAATTATATAAATTCTAAAGAGCACTTACCTGTGGAACGTGGGAACCTGGAGTCTGAGGGACCCAGGGCTGCGGGGCCCAGGGCTGTGGGACCCAGGGCTGTGGGGCCCAGGGCTGTGGGACCCAGGGCTGTGGGACCCAGGGATGTGGGACCCAGGGCTGAGGGGCCCAGGGCTGAGCAGGTTGTGGTTCCCAGGGCTGAGAAAATGAGAGGACAATGAGGATGCGGCCACAAAATTTGCATTTACCGGGTAATTATATAAATTCTAAAGAGCACTTACCTGTGGAACGTGGGAACCTGGAGTCTGAGGGACCCAGGGCTGCGGGGCCCAGGGCTGTGGGGCCCAGGGCTGAGCAGGTAGTAGGACCAAGACCCAAAAAGGTTGTGGGACCCAGGGCTGAGGGGCCTCTGGGGCCCAGTACACAGGGGGCTGTGTGTAAGTGGTAGTTGAGCTCATGGTCAAAATTGTTTGGATATCCAGGGCACCGCAAAAGACAAAGTTGATCCTGCTATGTCTCTCTTAAAGAACCAAAGGCGAATGAATTATCTAGGGTGCTGTGAAGACGACGTGAAACAAGGAGATCAAAGCATAAAAGGCACTTGCCTTTTGTGCTTTGATCATCAAAGGCATCAGGGTGCCTTTGATGATCACCACTTCCGGTTTGTATTACGACTAGTAACGAGCAACGCGATTGGACAATTGATACCATGTTGTTTTTACATTTTTGAAAGGCAGCCTCTGATTGGTCCGTAATACTCTAATGAGAATTTATGTCTGTAGAATGGGCCTAATTCTATGGACCTATTATCTAATTTTTAATTTTTAAAATGATGACACATGTTTGGATAAATACACATTATTTTGCTTTCATGCTTTTCATTTGAGAATAAAACAACTCTTTGCTTAATGTTATTGCTCAATGTCACTATTTTCATTATATTTGTTCTAGATTTTTACTTCTATTCTTCCAGTCCATAAAACTTGTTGTTTCTGTTTTGATGCAAAAAAGGTACTTAGAATACTTCACTGCCCATTGCACTATATATGATTGTTGTTCGTGACAAAATAAAGATTTTGATTTGACTTGAGACTCGTGGTAAAAAGATTTCAAGGAACTGAAGAGAAAACTTGAGGCAGTAGACATGTGGAGGTACATCAGTCTGCACGCAGACTGGAAGTGAACTCAGATCTGATGAACCCTGAGAATCCATTATCATCAGCACATTGCACTGCTGGCACACTGCTGGCAGAGTCTCCATTCGTTACTCAACAAATTCACAATTTACAAACTTTTTCAATTAGAGGTAGAGAGCATACATTCACCAATTAGTCACTATGGAAACCACTGGATTAGAGGGGTATTCGATCCACCACACCAGTCCTTCCATTATTTACCCTGGTGGTTTAAATTGCTTTATGTTATCACTTTTTGACAGAGATGTACACACATTGTACAATTTCCGTGTAACCAACCCCCCCCCCCCTTGACCTTTGACCCCCAACTGCTTAATGGGGTGATGACGTCACTGCATCATATCAGAGGACAGGGGATTGATCTACTGTGGGCGACGGCAGGATTCACCTGGACAGGTCGCCAGTCTGTCACAGGACAAAGTGTCACCAGTTCACCTCACATGCATGTTTCTGGAGTGTGTAATACTTGAACCCACAACCTCACCACGGCTACCCACCGCTGCGGCCCTGAAGTCAAGTCATCCCTAAAAATTACATGCAATTTGAGTTTTAGTATAAAGTTGGTAAAATGCATAATACAAACAAAACAATAAATAAATACAGACGGATAAAAGCATCACCTTGGTCCCGATATTCATTGGTGAAGGTAAAAACAGTCCAACATTTGTTCAATGTGCATGGAACCAGAAGAGAGGGTCGCCACGTCTCACTGCTCCATGCAGGTGTAATGTTGAACGCTGTCCAGCAGAAGCCGCCATTTCTCTTCATCCCCAGAGGAACACAGAGGCTTCATGTTTGATTTAGGCCCTGTTTCCATGACAACAAACACTTTCCTCACTTCTGGAGGGTCTGTTTACCCGACAATGGTGTGGGGAAGTTTTAATACCGGCTCCCAAGGTTACAGTTATAGTTGGGGTTTTTTGTTTGCACGATATTTTCTGTATTGAGATCACAGTTAGTTTCCTTAGTAATTGTTTGATTTTGTAAAACATATAGATATTTGTATTGTACTCTGTCCCACAACAAATAAAAAAACTCAAAAGTTTAAATTTATAGGTGAATAGCGCACTATTCTACCGGTCCGCTCCGCTCCAGATGAAATTGTGTCGTACAAAGTGCTTGACATTTCTACCGCACTGTGTGAAATGTCAAATATCAACTCGTATTACAATAAATCTTGCTTTTAATGAGCATAGATGACACTGTGTTAATTTATTCATTTTTATTTCTGCTATGAAATGTAAATGTACTGCAGTATTTAGAATAGAGAAGAGTGGGGTTAGATGAGACACTATGTTGTCTCATCTAAACCCACAGTGAAGGGAAGGAAACATGACAGATAGAATGAAAGCTTATTCAAGATGTCCGAAATAACTCTGCCTCATTTCATTGTCAATAATTCCTTACCAGTAATACAGTATTGCCTCAAGTAGCAACGTTTAATTTCTTTTCAGAAATCTTTGTAGTTATTCCATCTGAGCCTTGAGATCAGAGGCTGTTTTTATGATGAGACATTGAACTGAATTGTTCAAAATCTGGTTACATCCTCTTCTACATTTGTAAAGTTTTCTTTATTTACAAGAATCACATCATTTATCTAATTGAAAAGTGATTCAGCATTTTCTTAAGAAGATGCAAACAGGTTGATAAAGAAACTCAAAACCTCCTTCATTATACTTTTTGTTCAAATCATTCGTTATGAGTGATTTTTTTTTTCTTGGCTGTGTTTTTATAAATTGAATATGGAATATGATTGGGGGGGGGTTCTCTCTTTTCAACCACTTGGCTCTGGACCTTATAAATACCCTCTGAGCTTTATTCATGTTATATCTACCTGGATGTTCCCTCCAGTGTTCTTGTGCTTCTTCAAACTGAACATGACCCATGAAACCATGATGTAACTTAAGCACTGACGTCATTTGGCCTTTTTAATATGGCGACGACCACATACACGTATGGCGGCGGCCAGAAATGAGTATGTCGGCGCCCGTACGACGCCATTATGAAAACGCACTGGCATGTACTCTTGCCTCCCACCGACTATGGCACTGTGACTGTGCCTCGAAACAAAACATGGCGGCGAACTGCAGGAAGCTGCCATATTCCATGTAATACTGCCTCCCACCAACAGTGGCGCTGTGGTGGTGATTCGGATGAAAATGGCGGCGATCATAAGGGAGTGGACGCATTGTTGGCCATCTTGGATTCCCAAAGGACGGCTTCTCTTGAATCCTGCAAACGTCCAATCAAACATCCAGACTCTAACCTCAAACTCAAAGGCTTATGGGTAATATAGATAGATAGATAGATAGATAGATAGATAGATAGATAGATAGATAGATAGATAGATAGATAGATATATAGATAGATAGATAGATAGATAGATAGATAGATAGATAGATAGATAGACAGACACATGGTAGAGCGCAGGCCTTCGCCAATGCCACATTTGCTTGTGGAACCCAGTTAGCATCGCCAACATGATAGCCGATAGCTCTTTTTCTTCTTCTTCTTCTTCTTCTTCTTCTTCTTCTTCTTCTGGTAATGACAGTTTGCGCCTGTGAATGTTGCATTAACGCCATCTGATGGTTCAATCGCTCTATGTCAGTTCCCACTGCTCTAAAAGAAAGAAAGAAAGAAAGAATCAAAGCCAAAGGAATTATTTAGAAACAGTTGGTTGTTAACTGAAGATTTCAGGTGATTTGGGTGAGAATATTTTTTTTGCGAAAAGTTGGTAAAGGGCATCGTTCTGACGCGGCTCTGGGAGGAGAAGGACTGGGACGAGGAGGACTGGGAGGAGAAGGACTGGGAGGAGAAGGACTGGGAGGAGGAGAAGGACTGGGAGGAGGAGAAGGACTGGGAGGAGAAGGACTGGGAGGAGAAGGACTGGGAGGAGAAGAAGGACTGTGAGGAGAAGGACTGGGAGGAGAAGGACTGGGAGGAGAAGAAGGACTGTGAGGAGAAGGACTGTGAGGAGAAGGACTGGGAGGAGAAGGACTGGGAGGAGAAGGACTGTGAGGAGAAGGACTGTGAGGAGAAGGACTGGGAGGAGAAGGACTGGGAGGAGAAGAAGGACTGGGAGGAGAAGGACTGTGAGGAGAAGGACTGGGAGGAGAAGGACTGTGAGGAGAAGGACTGTGAGGAGAAGGACTGGGAGGAGAAGGACTGGAAGGAGAAGGACTGGGAGAAGGACTGAGCGTCGGCCATTGATTGGATTGTGTTTGAGACGGATTCAGTATCTAAGCCATGGAACCTCTGAAGAAGAAAACACAGCAGACTTCAGGATAAAGAGACCTGGAGTCACTCTGAACCAGAGTCACACTCAAACCATTTAAAGAAACAAGTGATGATAATCTAAGAGAAATAAAGCTCAGAGCAGTGGTTTCCAACTGCATTACAACCCTGGAAGCTCCACAGATTGATCTGCCGTTCACCAAAACATTACAGTGAAGCCAAACCCCAGTGGTGCGCTGGGGGCCGAGTCAGCGCTTTATTTACACCTGAAATGTTGTAAAGCTGGTTGGATTCTGTTTGAGATGGACTAAGTAAAGTACTGGTTCAGAAATGGAGTGGTTACAAGCTAAAAACACTAATATTGCTGAGAAATGGATCATGACATTAATATCGGTGTAAAACTCATGAAAGTACGTAGATGTAACTTAACATGGAACAAATACATGTTGAAGCTGTTATCAAACCATTGGTGTATGCTGTTGCAAATTAAGACACAGAAAATATTTAAAATAAGTGTTTTTGTTGTTGTTTTTTAATCAAAAGTTTTGGGGTGGGGAGAGGTGGAGAGGTGGAGGTCCTATTGGTGCTGGTCCATGTGGCTTCTTGCTCTCCAGGGTCGACTCAACTTCCTGCAGGGGAACAAACAGTGAGAGATGATGAACTGGCTGACCTGGACACTGACAAGAGAAGCTTCTAGTATTCAATGTGTCTGAATTCATTCAGCAACCACTCTCTGGGGTGTCTCTTCTCCTAAATATTCTGCATGATATGGCAACGGATTCTTACCTCATCGTCCCTTTGAGCTGCTCCTGCAGCAGAGACCCTTCATGTGGGCCATCTGCAGAGCTTCAGCCATGAGGTGGAGGAGGAAGACTGCTGGTTCTGTTGATCAGCTCCATCCTGCCTGGGCTTCTCTTTCTCCTCGGCCAGCAGACGTAGCTTGACTCGTTTGTATTTGTCTGCCAGTTCTTTGTTACGCTGCCTGCACCGCTCACGCAGCTCGGCCAGCTCACGGAGGTCAGCCAGTTGCTCGGCCGTCCCAGGAACCTCATCCTGCTGAGGCTCCGGCTGAAGCTCCTGCTGAGGCTCCAGCTGAACCTCCTGCAGAAGCTCTTCCTGAAGCTCCTGCTGAAGGTCCTGCTGAAGCTCCTGCTGAGGCTCCAGCTGAGGTTCCTGCTGAAGCTCCTGCTGAGGCTCCAGCTGAGGTTCCTGCTGAAGCTCCTGCTGCTCCTCCTGCTGAAGCTCCTGCTGGAGCTCCTGCTGAAGCTCTTGCTGAAGCTCCTGCTGAAGCTCCTGCTGAGGCTCCAGCTGAAGGTCCTTGGCCATCTGAGGTTCCTCCTCCCTCTGAAGTTCCTTGGCCAACAGAGGCACCTCGGCCTGCTGAAGCTCCTGCTGAATCCCCTGCAGAAGCTCTTGCTGAAGCTCCTGCTGAGGCTCCTGCTGAAGCTCTGCAGGCTCTGGCTGCAACTGCTGCTGCAATTTGAGGTAGAAAATGAGAGGACAATGAGGACGTGGCCATAAAAGATAGCAACACAGAAAACCAGAAAGAGGCACGGAGATGTAGGCAACCACACACATCAACAAATAAACAAGCCCAAAATGCAGCATGAAGCAGAAACAAGGAGTGGAAAGTTCTCGTTTGGAATTCTTTTAAAGAAATTCTAGATTTTGGCTTCAATTACTTTCACCAAAACATGGTATTTTACTTTATTGACACATCTCAGTATTAGTATTTTTGTACCAAAATCTCAGTATAACAATATAATTTGTTTTGTTCAGCCGAATCAGTTGATTTAATTCTGGATTTTGTAGAAGGAGCAGAGGTATACACAATGTACCTACTGCAACCTACTGTAAAAGATAGAGCAATAGCAGATGGCACTGTTGTAGCTGGAGTTCAGAAATACTCCGTCACTCATTTAAGGGAGTGTGAAATGTTATCATTCATTATACTGATCTAGATTCTGCCTCGAGGGACCTAACATACATGTCATGAGTTGCATTACCAGGTAATTATTTTAATACTAAAGAGGACTTACCTGTGGAACGTTGGAACCATGAGACTGAGGGGCCCAGGGCTGGGGGGCCCAGGGCTGGGGGGCCCAGGGCTGAGGGGTCCAGGGCTGAGCAGGTTGTGGTTCCCAGGGCTGAGAAAATGAGAGGATAATGAGGATGCGGCCATCGAATTAGCAAAACAGAAAAGACACACATAAAAAAACAACTGAGAAAGAGAGGAAAGACACTGTTAACGTCCACAGAAGGACACAGGGAGGAAGACGTCGCAACGCTCTTCTTCAAAATCAGTGAAAAGTTCTAGTTTGGGATTCTTTTGTTTCATTTTTTTTTTTTTATTCTAGATTTTGGCTTCAATTACTTTCACCAAAACATGGTAGTTTACTTTATCGACAAAAAGCCAGTTTTAGTATATTTGAACCAAAGTCTCAGACCACATTTCAATACTTATTGTCAGGAGTGCATCAAATCAATATAATTTGTACGTACTCATCATGAGTTGCATTTTCAGGTAATTATTTAAATTCTAAAGAGGACTTACCTCTGGAACGTTGCAACCAGGAGACTGAGGGGCCAAGGGCTGCGGGGCCCAGGGCTGTGGAGCCCAGGGCTGGGGGGCCCATGGTTGAGCAGGTTCTGGTTCCCAGGGCTGAGAAAATGAGAGGACAATGAAGATGCGGCCATAACATTTGCATTCACCGGGTAATTATATAAAGTCTAAAGAGCACTTACCTGTGGAACGTTGGAACCTGGAGTCTGAGGGACCCAGGGCTGCGGGGCCCAGGGCTGTGGGGCACAGAGCTGAGGGACCCAAGGCTGAGCAGGTTGTGGTTCCCAGGGCTGAGAAAATGAGAGGACAATGAGGATGCGGCCACAAAATTAGCATTTAACGGATAATTATATAAATTCTAAAGAGCACTTACCTGTGGAACGTGGGAACCTGGAGTCTGAGGGACCCAGGGCTGCGGGGCCCAGGGCTGTGGGACCCAGGGCTGTGGGGCCCAGGGCTGTGGGACCCAGGGCTGTGGGACCCAGGGCTGTGGGACCCAGGGATGTGGGACCCAGGGCTGAGGGGCCCAGGGCTGAGCAGGTTGTGGTTCCCAGGGCTGAGAAAATGAGAGGACAATGAGGATGCGGCCACAAAATTTGCATTTACCGGGTAATTATATAAATTCTAAAGAGCACTTACCTGTGGAACGTGGGAACCTGGAGTCTGAGGGACCCAGGGCTGTGGGGCCCAGGGCTGTGGGGCCCAGGGCTGAGCAGGTAGTAGGACCAAGACCCAAAAAGGTTGTGGGACCCAGGGCTGAGGGGCCTCTGGGACCCAGTACACAGGGGGCTGTGTGTAAGTGGTAGTTGAGCTCATGGTCAAAATTGTTTGGATATCCAGGGCACCGCAAAAGACAAAGTTGATCCTGCTATGTCTCTCTTCAAGAACCAAAGGCGAAGGAATTATCTAGGGTGCTGTGAAGACGACGTGAAACAAGGAGATCAAAGCATAAAAGGCACTTGCCTTTTGTGCTTTGATCATCAAAGGCATCAGGGTGCCTTTGATGATCACCACTTCCGGTTTGTATTACGACTAGTAACGAGCAACGCGATTGGACAATTGATACCATGTTGTTTTTACATTTTTGAAAGGCAGCCTCTGATTGGTCCGTAATACTCTAATGAGAATTTATGTCTGTAGAATGGGCCTAATTCTATGGACCTATTATCTAATTTTTAATTTTTAAAATGATGACACATGTTTGGATAAATACACATTATTTTGCTTTCATGCTTTTCATTTGAGAATAAAACAACTCTTTGCTTAATGTTATTGCTCAATGTCACTATTTTAATTATATTTGTTCTAGATTTTTACTTCTATTCTTCCAGTCCATAAAACTTGTTGTTTCTGTTTTGATGCAAAAAAGGTACTTAGAATACTTCACTGCCCATTGCACTATATATGATTGTTTTTCGTGACAAAATAAAGATTTTGATTTGACTTGAGACTCGTGGTAAAATGATTTCAAGGAACTGAAGAGAAAACTTGAGGCAGTAGACATGTGGAGGTACATCAGTCTGCACGCAGACTGGAAGTGAACTCAGATCTGATGAACCCTGAGAATCCATTATCATCAGCATATTGCACTGCTGGCACACTGCTGGCAGAGTCTCCATTCGTTACTCAACAAATTCACAATTTACAAACTTTTTCAATTAGAGGTAGAGAGCATACATTCACCAATTAGTCACTATGGAAACCACTGGATTAGAGGGGTATTCGATCCACCACACCAGTCCTTCCATTATTTACCCTGGTGGTTTAAATTGCTTTATGTTATCACTTTTTGACAGAGATGTACACACATTGTACAATTTCCGTGTAACCAACCCCCCCCTTGACCTTTGACCCCCAACTGCTTAATGGGGTGATGACGTCACTGCATCATATCAGAGGAGAGGGGATTGATCTACTGTGGGCGACGGCAGGATTCACCTGGACAGGTCGCCAGTCTGTCACAGGACAAAGTGTCACCAGTTCACCTCACATGCATGTTTCTGGAGTGTGTAATACTTGAACCCACAACCTCACCACGGCTACCCACCGCTGCGGCCCTGAAGTCAAGTCATCCCTAAAAATTACATGCAATTTGAGTTTTAGTATAAAGTTGGTAAAATGCATAATACAAACAAAACAATAAATAAATACAGACGGATAAAAGCATCACCTTGGTCCCGATATTCATTGGCGAAGGTAAAAACAGTCCAACATTTGTTCAATGTGCATGGAGCCAGAAGAGAGGGTCGCCACGTCTCACTGCTCCATGCAGGTGTAATGTTGAACGCTGTCCAGCAGAAGCCGCCATTTCTCTTCATCCCCAGAGGAACGCAGAGGCTTCATGTTTGATTTAGGCCCTGTTTCCATGACAACAAACACTTTCCTCACTTCTGGAGGGTCTGTTTACCCGACAATGGTGTGGGGAAGTTTTAATACCGGCTCCCAAGGTTACAGTTATAGTTGGGGTTTTTTGTTTGCATGATATTTTCTGTATTGAGATCACAGTTAGTTTCCTTAGTAATTGTTTGATTTTGTAAAACATATAGATATTTGTATTGTACTCTGTCCCACAACAAATAAAAAAACTCAAAAGTTTAAATTTATAGGTGAATAGCGCACTATTCTACCGGTCCGCTCCGCTCCAGATGAAATTGTGTCATACAAAGTGCTTGACATTTCTACCGCACTGTGTGAAATGTCAAATATCAACTCGTATTACAATAAATCTTGCTTTTAATGAGCATAGATGACACTGTGTTAATTTATTCATTTTTATTTCTGCTATGAAATGTAAATGTACTGCAGTATTTAGAATAGAGAAGAGTGGGGTTAGATGAGACACTATGTTGTCTCATCTAAACCCACAGTGAAGGGAAGGAAACATGACAGATAGAATGAAAGCTTATTCAAGATGTCCGAAATAACTCTGCCTCATTTCATTGTCAATAATTCCTTACCAGTAATACAGTATTGCCTCAAGTAGCAACGTTTAATTTCTTTTCAGAAATCTTTGTAGTTATTCCATCTGAGCCTTGAGATCAGAGGCTGTTTTTATGATGAGACATTGAACTGAATTGTTCAAAATCTGGTTACATCCTCTTCTACATTTGTAAAGTTTTCTTTATTTACAAGAATCAGATCATTTATCTAATTGAAAAGTGATTCAGCATTTTCTTAAGAAGATGCAAACAGGTTGATAAAGAAACTCAAAACCTCCTTCATTATACTTTTTGTTCAAATCATTCGTTATGAGTGATTTTTTTTTTCTTGGCTGTGTTTTTATAAATTGAATATGGAATATGATTGGGGGGGGGGGGGGGGTTCTCTCTTTTCAACCACTTGGCTCTGGACCTTATAAATACCCTCTGAGCTTTATTCATATTATATCTACCTGGATGTTCCCTCCAGTGTTCTTGTGCTTCTTCAAACTGAACATGACCCATGAAACCATGATGTAACTTAAGCACTGACGTCATTTGGCCTTTTTAATATGGCGACGACCACATACACGTATGGCGGCGGCCAGAAATGAGTATGTCGGCGCCCGTACGACGCCATTATGAAAACGCACTGGCATGTACTCTTGCCTCCCACCGACTATGGCACTGTGACTGTGCCTCGAAACAAAACATGGCGGCGACCTGCAGGAAGCTGCCATATTCCATGTAATACTGCCTCCCACCAACAGTGGCGCTGTGGTGGTGATTCGGATCAAAATGGCGGCGATCATAAGGGAGTGGACGCATTGTTGGCCATCTTGGATTCCCAAATGACGGCTTCTCTTGAATCCTGCAAACGTCCAATCAAACATCCAGACTCTAACCTCAAACTCAAAGGCTTATGGTTAATATAGATAGATAGATAGATAGATAGATAGATAGATAGATAGATAGATAGATAGATAGATAGATAGATAGATATATAGATAGATAGATAGATAGACAGACACATGGTAGAGCGCAGGCCTTCGCCAATGCCACATTTGCTTGTGGAACCCAGTTAGCATCGCCAACATGATAGCCGATAGCTCTTTTTCTTCTTCTTTTTCTTCTTCTTCTTCTTCTTCTTCTTCTGGTAATGACAGTTTGCGCCTGTGAATGTTGCATTAATGCCATCTGATGGTTCAATCGCTCTATGTCAGTTCCCACTGCTCTAAAAGAAAGAAAGAAAGAAAGAATCAAAGCCAAAGGAATTATTTAGAAACAGTTGGTTGTTAACTGAAGATTTCAGGTGATTTGGGTGAGAATATTTTTTTTGCGAAAAGTTGGTAAAGGGCATCGTTCTGACGCGGCTCTGGGAGGAGAAGGACTGGGAGGAGGAGAAGGACTGGGAGGAGAAGGACTGGGAGGAGAAGGACTGGGAGGAGAAGGACTGGGAGGAGGAGAAGGACTGGGAGGAGGAGAAGGACTGGGAGGAGAAGGACTGGGAGGAGAAGGACTGGGAGGAGGAGAAGGACTGGGAGGAGAAGGACTGGGAGGAGAAGGACTGGGAGGAGAAGGACTGGGAGGAGGAGAAGGACTGGGAGGAGAAGGACTGAGCGTCGGCCATTTATTGGATTGTGTTTGAGATGGATTCAGTATCTAAGCCATGGAACCTCTGAAGAAGAAAACACAGCAGACTTCAGGATAAAGAGACCTGAAGTCACTCTGAACCAGAGTCACACTCAAACCATTTAAAGAAACAAGTGATGATAATCTAAGAGAAATAAAGCTCAGAGCAGTGGTTTCCAACTGCATTACAACCCTGGAAGCTCCACAGATTGATCTGCCGTTCACCAAAACATTACAGTGAAGCCAAACCCCAGTGGTGCGCTGGGGGCCGAGTCAGCGCTTTATTTACACCTGAAATGTTGTAAAGCTGGTTGGATTCTGTTTGAGATGGACTAAGTAAAGTACTGGTTCAGAAATGGAGTGGTTACAAGCTAAAAACACTAATATTGCTGAGAAATGGATCATGACATTAATATCGGTGTAAAACTCATGAAAGTACGTAGATGTAACTTAACATGGAACAAATACATGTTGAAGCTGTTATCAAACCATTGGTGTATGCTGTTGCAAATTAAGACACAGAAAATATTTAAAATAAGTGTTTTTTTTGTTGTTTTTTAATCAAAGGTTTTGGGGTGGGGAGAGGTGGAGAGGTGGAGGTGGTGGAGGTCCTATTGGTGCTGGTCCATGTGGCTTCTTGCTCTCCAGGGTCGACTCAACTTCCTGCAGGGGAACAAACAGTGAGAGATGATGAACTGGCTGACCTGGACACTGACAAGGGCAGCTTCTAGTATTCAATGTGTCTGAATTCATTCAGCAACCACTCTCTGGGGTGTCTCTTCTCCTAAATATTCTGCATGATATGGCAACGGTTTCTTACCTCATCGTCCCTTTGAGCTGCTCCTGCAGCAGAGACCCTTCATGTGGGCCATCTGCAGAGCTTCAGCCATGAGGTGGAGGAGGAAGACTGCTGGTTCTGTTGATCAGCTCCATCCTGCCTGGGCTTCTCTTTCTCCTCGGCCAGCAGACGTAGCTTGACTCGTTTGTATTTGTCTGCCAGTTCTTTGTTACGCTGCCTGCACCGCTCACGCAGCTCGGCCAGCTCACGGAGGTCAGCCAGTTGCTCGGCCGTCCCAGGAACCTCATCCTGCTGAGGCTCCGGCTGAAGCTCCTGCTGAGGCTCCAGCTGAACCTCCTGCAGAAGCTCTTCCTGAAGCTCCTGCTGAAGGTCCTGCTGAAGCTCCTGCTGAGGCTCCGGCTGAGGCTCCTGCTGAAGCTCCTGCTGCTCCTCCTGCTGAAGCTCCTGCTGAACCTCCTGCAGAAGCTCTTCCTGAAGCTCCTGCTGAAGGTCCTGCTGAAGCTCCTGCTGAAGGTCCTGTTGAAGCTCCTGCTGAGGCTCCAGCTGAAGCTCCTGCTGAAGCTCCTGCTGCTCCTCCTGCTGAAGCTCCTGCTGAACCTCCTGCAGAAGCTCTTGCTGAAGCTCCTGCTGAAGGTCCTGCTGAAGCTCCTGCTGAGGCTCCAGCTGAAGGTCCTTGGCCATCTGAGGTTCCTCCTCCCTCTGAAGTTCCTTGGCCAACAGAGGCACCTCGGCCTGCTGAAGCTCCTGCTGAATCCCCTGCAGAAGCTCTTGCTGAAGCTCCTGCTGAGGCTCCTGCTGAAGCTCTGCAGGCTCTGGCTGCAACTGCTGCTGCAATTTGAGGTAGAAAATGAGAGGACAATGAGGACGTGGCCATAAAAGATAGCAACACAGAAAACCAGAAAGAGGCACGGAGATGTAGGCAACCACACACATCAACAAATAAACAAGCCCAAAATGCAGCATGAAGCAGAAACAAGGAGTGGAAAGTTCTCGTTTGGGATTCTTTTAAACAAATTCTAGATTTTGGCTTCAATTACTTTCACCAAAACATGGTATTTTACTTTATTGACACAATGCCAGTATTAGTATTTTTGGACCAAGATCTCAGTATAACAATATAATTTGTTTTGTTCAGCCGAATCAGTTGATTTAATTCTGGATTTTGTAGAAGGAGCAGAGGTATACACAATGTACCTACTGCAACCTACTGTAAAAGATAGAGCAATAGCAGATGGCACTGTTGTAGCTGGAGTTCAGAAATACTCCGTCACTCATTTAAGGGAGTGTGAAATGTTATAATTCATTATACTGGTCTAGATTCTGCCTCGAGGGACCTAACATACATGTCATGAGTTGCATTACCAGGTAATTATTTTAATACTAAAGAGGACTTACCTGTGGAACGTTGGAACCATGAGACTGAGGGGCCCAGGGCTGGGGGGCCCAGGGCTGGGGGGCCCAGGGCTGGGGGGCCCAGGGCTGAGGGACCCAGGGCTGAGCAGGTTGTGGTTCCCAGGGCTGAGAAAATGAGAGGATAATGAGGATGCGGCCAGAGAATTAGCAACACAGAAAAGACACACATTAAAAAACAACTGAGAAAGAGAGGAAAGACACTGTTAACGTCCACAGAAGGACACAGGGAGGAAGACGTTGCAACGCTCTTCTTCAAAATCAGTGAAAAGTTCTAGTTTGGGATTCTTTTGTTTCATTTTTTTTTTTTTTCTAGATTTTGGCTTCAATTACTTTCACCAAAACATGGTAGCTTACTTTATCGACAAAAAGCCAGTTTTAGT
This sequence comes from Blennius ocellaris, assembly GCF_963422515.1. NCBI lineage: Eukaryota > Metazoa > Chordata > Actinopteri > Blenniiformes > Blenniidae > Blennius > Blennius ocellaris. The sequence continues at coordinate 3,352,102 of NC_137662.1, read as the reverse complement.
TTATTTGAACCAAAGTCTCAGACCACATTTCAATACTTATTGTCAGGAGTGCATCAAATCAATATAATTTGTACGTACTCATCATGAGTTGCATTTTCATGTAATTATTTAAATTCTAAAGAGGACTTACCTCTGGAACGTTGGAACCAGGAGACTGAGGGGCCCAGGGCTGTGGGGCCCAGGGCTGTGGGACCCAGGGCTGGGGGGCCCATGGTTGAGCAGGTTCTGGTTCCCAGGGCTGAGAAAATGAGAGGACAATGAGGATGCGGCCACAAAATTAGCATTTACCGGGTAATTATTTAAACTCTAAAGAGCACTTACCTGTGGAACGTTGGAACCTGGAGTCTGAGGGACCCAGGGCTGCGGGGCCCAGGGCTGTGGGACCCAGGGCTGTGGGACCCAGGGATGTGGGACCCAGGGATGTGGGACCCAGGGCTGAGGGGCCCAGGGCTGAGGGGCCCAGGGCTGAGCAGGTTGTGGTTCCCAGGGCTGAGAAAATGAGAGGACAATGAGGATGCAGCCACAAAATTAGCATTTACCGGGTAATTATATAAATTCTAAAGAGCACTTACCTGTGGAACGTGGGAACCTGGAGTCTGAGGGACCCAGGGCTGCGGGGCCCAGGGCTGTGGGGCCCAGGGCTGAGCAGGTAGTAGGACCAAGACCCAAAAAGGTTGTGGCACCCAGGGCTGAGGGGCCTCTGGGGCCCAGTACACAGGGGGCTGTGTGTAAGTGGTAGTTGAGCTCATGGTCAAAATTGTTTGGATATCCAGGGCACCGCAAAAGACAAAGTTGATCCTGCTATGTCTCTCTTCAAGAACCAAAGGCGAATGAATTATCTAGGGTGCTGTGAAGATGACGTGAAACAAGGAGATCAAAGCATAAAAGGCACTTGCCTTTTGTGCTTTGATCATTAAAGGCATCAGGGTGCCTTTGAAGATCACCACTTCCGGTTTGTATTACGACTAGTAATGAGCAACGCGATTGGACAATTGATACCATGTTGTTTTTACATTTTTGAAAGGCAGCCTCTGATTGGTCCGTAATACTCTAATGAGAATTTACGTCTGTAGAATGGGCCTAATTCTATGGACCTATTATCTAATTTTTGATTTCTAAAATGATGACACATGTTTGGATAAATACACATTATTTTGCTTTCATGCTTTTCATTTGAGAATAAAACAACTCTTTGCTTAATGTTATTGCTCAATGTCACTATTTTCATTATATTTGTTCTAGATTTTTACTTCTATTCTTCCAGTCCATAAAACTTGTTGTTTCTGTTTTAATGCAAAACAGGTACTTAGAATACTTCACTGCCCATTGCACTATATATGATTGTTGTTCGTGACAAAATAAAGATTTTGATTTGACTTGAGACTCGTGGTAAAATGATTTCAAGGAACTGAAGAGAAAACTTGAGGCAGTAGACATGTGGAGTTACATCAGTCTGCACGCAGAATGGAAGTGAACTCAGATCTGATGAACCCTGAGAATCCATTGTCATCAGCATATTGCACTGCTGGCACACTGCTGCCAGAGTCTCCATTCGTTACTCAACAAATTCACAATTTACAAACTTTTTCAATTAGAGGTAGAGTTTAGGTGAAATTAGTCAATTAGTCACTTAGTCACTATGGAAACCACTGGATTAGAGGGGTATTTGATCCACCACACCAGTCCTTCCATTATTTACCCTGGTGGTTTAAATTGCTTTATGTTATCACTTTTTGACGGAGATGTACACACATTATACAATTTCCGTGTAACCAACCCCCCCCCTTGACCATTGACCCCCAACTGCTTAATGGGGTGATGACGTCACTGCATCATATCAGAGGACAGGGGATTGATCTACTGTGGGCGACGGCAGGATTCACCTGGACAGGTCGCCAGTCTGTCACAGGACAAAGTGTCACCAGTTCACCTCACATGCATGTTTCTGGAGTGTGTAATACTTGAACCCACAACCTCACCACGGCTACCCACCGCTGCGGCCCTGAAGTCAAGTCATCCCTAAAAATTACATGCAATTTGAGTTTTAGTATAAAGTTGGTAAAATGCATAATACAAACAAAACAATAAATAAATACAGACGGATAAAAGCATCACCTTTGTCCCGATATTCATTGGCGAAGGTAAAAACAGTCCAACATTTGTTCAATGTGCATGGAACCAGAAGAGAGGGTCGCCACGTCTCACTGCTCCATGCAGGTGTCATGTTGAACGCTGTCCAGCAGAAGCCGCCATTTCTCTTCATCCCCAGAGGAACACAGAGGCTTCATGTTTGATTTAGGCCCTGTTTCCATGACAACAAACACTTTCCTCACTTCTGGAGGGTCTGTTTACCCGACAATGGTGTGGGGAAGTTTTAATACCGGCTCCCAAGGTTACAGTTATAGTTGGGTTTTTTTGTTTGCACGATATTTTCTGTATTGAGATCACAGTTAGTTTCCTTAGTAATTGTTTGATTTTGTAAAACATATAGATATTTGTATTGTACTCTGTCCCAGAACAAATAAAAAAAAATCAAAAGTTTAAATTTATAGGTTAATACCGCACTATTTCACCGGTCCGCTCCGCTATTATTATTATTATTATTATTATTATTATTATTATTATTATTATTATTATTATTATTATTATCATTATTATTATTATTATTATTATTATTGTTATTATTATTATTATTATTATTATTATTATTATCCAGTTGTAGTGTAAATGTCCTGGGGGGGAAAAACAATAGTGCGGAATCAAACAACAACACCTGTATAATCAAGAGTAACAAACATAAAATATAAAACTTTTGGTGCGAGGCAATTCCCACATTTCTTTTTGACTCTGGTATAGTATAGTATAGTATAGTATAGTATAGTATAGTATAGTATAGTATAGTATAGTATAGTATAGTATAATTTAGTATAGTATAGTATCCCTGCTTCTGTCAGTAACAAATCTCTAACCAATAAAATAGCATTAATATCCCCAATGTTCTGCAAAGCGTTTCATGTCTGGACTCCCCAGCAACAAACAGACACAAGGTTTTAGTAAATTAAGTTTTTGTTGTTTTTTTTTTATTAAATTTTTTGGGATTGGGTATAACTTGGCTCCCCCTCCAGCAGGCGGCGCCATAGACCGCCTATGTGAGCGTCTCCAAAAACCACAGAACAACTTTCATATCATGCTGCAAAGATAAGAAACTGATTCTGTGGTTTTGGTTTTGAAGTGCTTCTCACGTCCTTCACTCGCTCGGAGCTCAGGGTCACGACTCTTGAACGTTTATGCTAAATTGGAACCATCTTGGAGAAGTAAAACTCAGCTGGAAAGCTAATAAATATGTCCCCGATTTTGGAGCAGCATGAAGACCAGAGACACTGAAGGTCGAAAGATAAAGCTGAATCACCTGAACGAAAACAAATATGATCTACATTTCTGATTCCCAGACACCCAGTCGTTGAGGCTGGGGTTTTGTCTTCAATTCTCCTGGATGTGAGCGTGCAACAAAGGCTCTGACAATAAAGACCATTCTGATTCTGATTCTTTATGAACATCAATGAAAATTTATTTTAAAAGTTTATATTTGGTCTCATCTTGGGTCAGTCCTTTCCTGATATGTTTGATTTTCCTGTTTTTTTATTGATTAAAATAATAATAATAATAATAATAATAATAATAATAATAATAATAATAATTGTATATAGATTTGTTGGATCTCTCACTGTAAAAAGCATTGAGAAATATAACTTGAATAGATCCTGAAGATTAATAAACTGTGTCTCTTGCTTCTTGGTTCAAATTGAGTCTTTTAGTCACAAACATTCAAAGGAGGAAATAAACAGGAAACAATCACACTAATGAACCTTCAGGGGAACATATGGAGAGAGTTTCTGCAGCACGTGGAGACAAACCTGGGTTAAGTAGATTAACGCAGTGGGCCGCCCTCTCCTGCTTCATCTGTCAAATCCTAAAACCCTCCGAGCTGAGCCGGAGCCAGGATCCACCGCTGGAGAAGTGTGGCTGTGGGTCAGCAGAGCAGGAGGCCACGCTCCTCATCCCAACACACCACCTATTCAACCTGCAGCCTGAGACGGATTACCCACCAGGAAGCATGGAACATTTTTAATATTCAGAGTTTAGGGGCGGCTTTCTGTGTGGGGTTTGCACGTTCTCCCTGAGCGAACGCCACGGGCACCAGAGGACGTTTAATCCTGTGAAGTGCGTCACCATCAGACAATTGTTTTAGGACTGACTCTCAAAAGTCACAAATATACGTCTTTAAATATCCTTGAAATCTTCCATTTCACAATATTATCTGTCTATAAAGCGTTAAATACTCACTACAGTGGATTGTGAACATGTTGTGTGTTCAAGGCCACGTAGAACCTGGAACAGGAGACGCTTTATTTCAACACGAAGGGACCAAACACTATTTTGTCTATGTTTAGATTATAATATAGTACAAAAAAAAGCAGTGATCTTAAACTCATAAAATTGACTTAAATCAGCTATTTTGTCCTGATAAGAAACTATTAAAAAAGAAAAAAATCTCCAAAGGTCAGTGGAAAGGCACAACCCTGCACAGGGTTGTTGTTTTTTTTAGATGTATATATTTTACCTTTTTCTTTTTTCCCCCTTCTTTGACTTTCACGGCTGCATGCTTAGACTGCGAACAGCAGGTGCATGCGAATCAGCTTTTAGGAAAGTTAATCTGGGAATCAGATCGAAGGCGTTCACATTGACAGTGACATCAAGCTCCCTTTGAGTAATCATGTCTCCTCGAGGAAATCCAGGGGACCATCTGGCTCAACGCTCACACCCAACGGTAAGAGGATCAGTGTGTGTGTGTGTGTGTGTGTGTGTGTGTGTGTGTTCATCTTTGCTGCTGTCCTGCTGCAGGTCAGTGTGCAAAGGGAGCAGAGAGAGAGAGAGAGAGAGAGAGAGAGAGAGAGAGAGAGAGAGAGAGAGAGAGAGAGAGAGAGAGAGAGAAATAGAGAACAGGCAAGAAGCTTTCCTCTCCATTTGGGAATTTGTCGTCTGTGGTGGAGGGAACAAGAAAGTTAAGGGAGCAGCGATGTACCGACAGCCTTGCCTGGAAGACAGAGCCGCTGTGGCCCTGTACCGGGTGCAGAGGGACCGCTACTGTGTGCAGGATGACGACTGCATCAGTGAGGTGAGGAGGGGAACCTGCACTGCCATTTATATTCATGGCAAAGTGTGTATTTGGCCAAACTCAGACACGATTCATAGCAATAAAATGGTGATTTAATAGAATATACACACACCAGATAAAACATACAGCAATTAAAAGTGTTTTAAATATGGAAAAGGAAAAATATCTATGCCTTTTAGGAAACCGGGGGATGAATTTTTATATATATTGCTAATAAATAATGTATAGTGTTACTAATGCTACTGTAGGCTAATGTGTATTGTAATGTTGTATTCCTGCCCGGCGGCTACTGCAGATTGAACAGCTCAATCTGGCACAAACCATCTTTTTAATGTATTAAGTACACGGTCTCTGACAAATAAACAAATAAACTAAAGTAAAATTAAAGTTTGGACTGTTTTTCACTTAAGTGAAATTAAAAGTTTGTTTTAATCTCCTGACAGATCCCATAAAGTGTTTTACATGTATGTAAATGCACAAATAAGACTTTGTTTGCTAGATGGAAATAACTGACAGTTGTTTGTCTAAATTAAGTTTATTGTTTCACGAGAGAAAACAGTGGAATTGATCTCTTTTTTTTAAAGTGGCATGGAGATTTGATTTAAATAAACACTAAGGATTTGCTGCTGAGGCAGTTTGCAGGAGGCAGTGCTCCGTGATTCAATTGTCTGAATGTGAAAAATGAGGACGTGTCAACAAACAAATGAATGAAATAGTGGTTGTTCTTTTTTTAACTGAACACATGCAAACAGAAGAAACAGGCTCAAAACCATTTGATTTAATATCCCGTAATGATGAATGAGTGACAGACACGACAGTGATGTGACACACACACACACACACACACACACACACACACACACACACACACACACACACACACACACACACACACACACACACACACACACACACGTCAAGTCACCTTTATTTTTAAAACATTTTCAATCAGTTTAAAACAACTACAACTGAAGCCAAGGTGCTGTGCGTAAATAAACGTGAGAATCTAAGCATATGCTGCAGTAACAACAGTAAAACAGGAAAAACAGTAAAACAATAAAAGGACAGCCGCCGTAGTAGAACTTCAAACTGGGTTAAAAGGAAGGGAATGAATGTGGGTCTTGGGATCAAGTCAACATTGGCTCTGTCTCTCTGGGCTTCCGTCTGGGCCTCGCTACCACCAGACGTAGTAAGACAGGACCGGGCCATTCGGGGATTTATAAACCAAGAGAAGAATGTTAGGATAAATTCTACAATGCAGCGTAGGCCGCTGGAGGACGGAGGCCAGGGCAGGAGTCACGTGTTTCCTCCATGTGCTCCAGGGAATAACTGGCTGAGTCATGAGGGAATGTTTGGTAGTGTTAGAGATGTAGTAACAGCATGGATCCCTCTGCTGACACGGCACACACACACACACACACACACACACACACACACACACACACACACACACACACACACACACACACACACACACACACACACACACACACACACACACACACACACACACACACACACACACACACACAGAGGACTCCGTGACCATGTCAGCGCTCTCTCCAGGAATGTGACGAGGACTCCGAGGGGAGCGAGGAGGGGCTCCGGGGGGCTCCGGGGCGCCGCAGCTCGCTGTCTCTGGAGATCTACGGCCTGCAGCGCCAGCAGCCCGTCTACTTCTCCAACCGGGAGTACTACCGGAGGCTGGAGGAGCTGAAGAGCGCCCACCTCAGGAACATGGCCGAGCTGGAGAGGATGTACATCAGCCAGGGCGAGGAGCGGCGGCGGGGGGCGGAGCCGGACGGAGGGAGCCGTGCAGAGGGCCGAGAGTCACTGAGGTCAGTCCTGGCTTAAGACTAGACGGGGAACAGACGCAGACGTCCTCCAGGTGCAGGGTTTATAACAGTACCTGGAGAAAACACGCAGTCCCAACACAGAAAGGTCTGGACTGGAGGCCCCGGCCTCCTGATGTGAGGCGAGAGAGCCATCCACTACACCCTATTAATATTTAATTTGTTTAGGTTGAACAATGAGATTCAAAGATAAAAAAATAAAAGAAAATCAGAATCAGAATCAGAATCAGAATAGTTTTTATTGCCATTGCTTGTAAACAGGTTCACAAACTAGGAATTTTTCTTGGTGAGACGTGCAACATTAAACATAAAAACATATAACACATGGTTTAGATAAAAATAGCTAAAAACTTTAAGCTATAAGGCTTTAGGGGCATGCATAGGAATATAAAAATAAATAAGCTAAAAATAAGAGGTAAAATATGGTAGACGACAACAATGGACATAGAACAACAGGATTGGATTTACATACGGTGCATAAGGTGATGGAGTGATAAAAAGTGATACAGTGATAAGTGGTGCAGTGGATCTTAGCGCAATAGAGCAGGCTACAGTCTGTGCTGAGTCATTAAGTCTCTGTATTGTTCATGATTCTGACGGCGGTGGGGAAAAAACTGTTCAAGTGGCGGGATCTCTGGGTCTTGATAGACCGCAGCCTCCTGCCTGAGGGGAGAGGGGTGAATAGTCCGTGTCCAGGGTGAGAAGGGTCAGCAGTGATCCGACCCACACGCCTCCGGGTCCTAGAGATGAACAGGACTTGGAGAGATGGGAGCTGACAGCCAATCACCTTCTCAGCAGCACGCACAATGCGCTGCAGTCGGTACTTGTCCCGGTCTGTGGCCCCGGGGTACCACACTGTGATGGAGGAGGTGAGGATGGACTCGATGATGGCCGTGTAGAACTGCACCAGCTGAAAGTTATGAAATACAGCTATGATGTGAGAATAAGCAAACAAGAATAAATAGTGAAAAACTAGCGCACACACACTATTGTTGATTAACTTGTTATTATTATGTTGTTAAATCAAGTGCGTTTATAAACCACATTTCAAAAATCTTGCCTTTTTGACCCTGAATGACGCCCCCAGTGATGAAAAATGTAAACAACTAGTGAATAGAGACTCTTATTATGAATGTTTTATTAACGTACTTGTGAACAAACACAAGGAGAAGCTTCATCAGTCCCTTTTAGAAAATGAACGTGTTTTGGGACTGATTTACTTGAAATGACAGGAGAATTGGACAATAAACTTAATGTTTTCTAAAGCCCTCAGATTTTCTAGTCCGCCACTGGCCATAACACCAATTTCCTTTCACACCTAATTAAACCATAACTGGTCTCACCAACCACCCAACTTAATGCAAAAGCCTCATATTCAAGAGAAATCCTCAGCTTATGCGGTAAGAGAGAGAAGGTAAAGGAAGTACAACTTAATGAAAACAGAATATAGTTTATAAACTTTCAACTTTAAGGGGGAAAAAAATCCATGTATGTTTAAATATAGCAACTACAATGTAAATATTGATATTTTCATATCAGAATAAATACAAAAACAGATTCATGGTGTTGGAATGATCAATATTTTGATATCAATCTGCCAATAAAAGGTTCAAGTCAGCTGCATCTGCAGAAAGTGGCCAATTCAAAAATCCTCCTATAGTAAAATTTGGATTCCATACATGTGACATTTTTTTTCAAATTTCCCCTTTATTTCCAAAAAAATAAGCCATTTTTCCACAAGTATCTGCACTTCGTAAATAATTTGAGTATTTTTGGAAACTCTGGTTGAAATACTTTTAATGTAATTCTTCTATAATACCCTGAAATTCCACAAATACCATAAACGTCATTTACACACGATGTTTTGCAGGCAGCGGCTGTTCCAGGTGAGATTCGGCGGGGCCTCTCTGTGTGGCATACAGTGAACAAAACCTGATGCTTTATCGGCTGAGGCTTCAATTAAATACCACGATGCATGAATACAAGTACTTACAGAGCTAATTACTAGACAAAGTCTACAATAAAAATATAAGTCAAAGTCTAAAGACCAAATCAAGACGTGACAAAGGTGAACACATTAACCCACATAAAGGTGAACTGTACAGTTTGTTTATCAATAAGTAATTATCATGTAAATATGGTTTAAATGTAACTTTATAGTCGAAAACCCACCTTTTGTGTTTTATATGTGTTAGTTGTGAATATAGAGTTTATGTATGTAAAAAAAAAAAAAAAGACTTTGAAAGCTTTTAATGTGAAAACCCGGTTGGGTTTAAAATTCAATGAAAGGATTGGATGTTACAGTCTTTAGTACTGCACCACTACTGAATCCACGGCGAGATCTTGGAGCAGGCTGCTGAAGGCTTTAAGCACAGGACCTACCGTGTGTTTGGGCCATTTATCCCATTTGAATGGGATCAAAGGCTTTTGGCCAGAGAGGATGTCTCACTGCCAGTGCAGGATTTGTTTGTTGATGTCCTTCATTTCGCCCCCCTTTCCCTTCTGTTCTCTGAAAAAAGCAGCGGCCCAGTGCGGAGGCTCCAAAGGATCAATTCCCAGGAGGAGCTGGACTTCCACGACACATCCAGTGGTTCTGACCAGTCGGAGCTCTGCGGAGAGGACGGCATGGGGGACATGGGTTGGACTACCAGCCGGGAACGAACCTTTCAGAGGTTGCTAGACGAGTTCTCTGTGGATCTTGAAGTTCCTCCCGAAGCTTCAGCGTCGACACTGATTGCTTAATTTTCTTCCAGAGCCATCCTGCTGGGGCCTGAGTCGATGACAGCCGAGCAGCAGCTGAGGTTTCAGTCCACTGCTTCCCGTCAGGGACGAGCGTCCCGTCAGACCGCTGCCAGGATCCGGTCCAGCTCCAAGGTGACGGTGCCCAAACCCTTCCAGATGATGCTGAGAGAGGAGGAGCGGAAGAGGCACAGGGTGCGGACTCGTTCGGAGATCGAGCTGGAGAACACGCTGCTGAAGCGGGAGCTGGAGGAGCTCCGGGAGTGTCAGAAAAAGTTCCGGGCGTCGCCCGCCCCGGCTCACATACACCTGCCTCTTTACCAGATCGTCAGCCGCCGCACCGGCAGGCGCTCCGACCGGAGCAGGAATGACGTCAACATCCACGATGCCAAACGCACCCGGGCCTCGGCCGTGGCCTCGCCGCGGCCTTTCCACTTCCTGGAGAGAGAGAGGAGGAAGAGGGAGGCCAAGATTGAAGCGGAGTTTGGCAGCTTTGGTCATCAGAAGGTGGAGCAACAGGCTTTCAGGGCGAGACCCATGCCCAGCTCGGTGTACGGCAGCAGAGGCAAGTCTCAGGGCGTCTGTGCCGTGGAGATGGTGGAGATGGTGGAGACGGTGGAGACGGGGGAGTCGGTGGTCCCAGAGGGTCAGCGCCACCCCAATTCCGACCTGGAGACAGACCTGCACCACTCCGACACCGCCCCCGAGCCTCAGAGGTGCCCCTGGTCCTCCAGGCCACTGAAGAAGCAGATAGAGTTGTCCATTGAGATGGTGAAGGAGAGCGACACACTGGAAGCCTCAGCAGCCAAATGGACCAGCGCTGCTGCTCTGCAACAGGAGTGATGTCATCAGTGTGTGACAGTGAAAGTTCGGAGAACAAGAGAACCGCCGTACCTGTGCTGGTTGTGTAGCAGAGGAATATTCCTGCCCCCCCCAACCAAACTCATCATGGTTTATAGCACATACTGTACTGAGACAAATAGGCAGTTTTCTGTTCTGTAGCAAGATATAAGTTTTGTGTTCATTTTTATAATAAATTGGTTGGAATATTGATTGACACCTTCTTTTTTTTTTTTTTTTTATCTAAGTTTCACCCTGCCATGAGCTTTATGTTTGACTGGAGTGGGAGTCTCTCTCTCTCTCTCTCTCTCTCTCTCTCTCTCTCTCTCTCTCTCTCTCTCTCTCTCTCTCTCAACCTGCACACAAACACAAACTCTAAACATGGTCTTCGGGTGTTCCCAGAAGTCACACCATTTATCATAAACCACGGGGCACGAGAGGGTTGTGTTTTAATTTTTTTTTCTGAGAAGAGTTCATACAGGAAGTAAGGAAGGTAGGCACTTCTCCGGAAGACGGCCACTGAAAAAAAAAAAGATTGGGGCAAAAAAAGAAAAAATCTTCACGCACTCCAGAAAAAGTCGTAAATAAAAAGTTGAGAAATGTTATTTTTATGTTTGAAGCTATTTTAGCACTTCCTTCTGCAGTTCTTGTTTCCCATTGTTGTCATTTCAGTCAGGTCTTTTCAAAAAGCCATTTACAGCCAAGTGTTAAGAATTTCTTTTGAGAGTGACCTTGTGGTTGTAAATTCAATGAAAATAAGAAAACAGGTTAATGTCGGTATCATTTTGTTCATGGAGCCACGACAGGAGGGCCAAAGAGGTTTCCTCCCACAGACATGATCCCTCTGAGGTGTGTGTGTGTGTGTGTGTGTGTGTGTGTGTGTGTGTGTGTGTGTGTGTGTGTGTGTGTGTGTGTGTGTGTGTGTGTGTGTGTGTGTGTGTGTGTGTGTGTGTGTGTGTGTGTGTGGCAGGGATGAGTCAGTTCGACCGCAGCACCTGAACAGTTAAAATGTAATTATCCAACACTCTCTCTTCCACTCTCTCTCTCTCTCTCTCTCTCTCTCTCTCTCTCTCTCTCTCTCTCTCTCTCTCTCCCCCCTCTCTCTCTCTCTACCCCCCTCTCTCTCCCCCCCTCTCTGTCTCTCTCTCTCTCTCTCTCTCTCTCTCTCTCTCTCTCTCTCTCTCTCTCTCTCTCTCTCCACCCCCTCTCTTCCTCTCTCACCCTCTCTGTCCACCTTCTGCCTTCATACCTCTGTATCTCTGCCCCACCTCTCTCGCTATCTGTTCCGCTCTAATGTTCAATATAATGTTTATATATTCTCTCTGGAAACTGCACCTTCTTAACTGTGGCGATGTGAAGAAACAACAGATCTGAGACAGTTAAGAATTAACACAACTGTTTTTTAAACAAAGACATTCTCACCACATGGTCCACAGTACAAGACGGCTGTCTAAACAAACAGCCTAATATGTCATATCTGGGTGCATTCTTGCTGGAAATCACCTCCCATGACTGTTTGGCCACTTCCCGTCGTTGAGGCTGGCTGCAGTTTGCAGTCACTACCTTGTTTACACATCAACAGGCTATTGCTTTTTGAGTTTCAGTGAAAGCGACCTGGTGGACAAAACACATGGGAGGATGCAAAGCCATTGGCCAGTGAAGCCAAAATGCAGACTATATAGAAGAATTCAATTGAATAGAATCTAACGTTCCCCTTTTTGGCACATGCTATGAGCCAACACAAACAACTGCCAAATGAACACAGAGAGTAAGAAGCAAGCAGCAGCAGCACCCCCCCCCCCCCCCCCCCACCCCATCATTTCCACCTCCGTTTGCATCATAACACCAACTATCGCTCTGCCCCCTCTATCTCTTTACTTACCGCCTCACCTCTCCACCGATCTACCTCTCCAGTAAACTTACGTAACTCACATAAACACCTGACTCATTATTCCTGTCACAAGAAGTTTGCAGGTTCTAATCCCACAGCAAACAGGTCACCAAGACCCTCATCGGCTGCCCAGAGCGCCTCAATGTGGCGACCCCCCCGCGTCGCGAAACATGATGGGTTCATGTAGAAAGAAAGAAATGTGGACAATCAATGTCTTCAGAAGCGCAGAGGTCTTTCTGCTGTTCCGCAGGGGGCTGATACATTTCACATTTATTGAGGAAGGAAGTTGGGTATTCCAGGAGAGACGGAGGTTCAAGATGAGTGAGCAAATGCTGCGTCACCATGAAGCAACGCTCTGGTGGTGGAGAAAATGGCGAGTGTGAAAGAAGCATCATAAATTCTGAGGGAGGTGTAATGACACACACACACACACACACACACACACGCGCTTTCGTTGGCGGAGGCATCGTCCAACGGTAGCCGCTGTAAAAGAGTAAACGTGTAGTGTACTATGATTCAGCTTTTCACACTAAGAGCACGGGCGTTTCAGCTAACAGACATTCAGACAGATCCTCGGGGACAGTAGCAGACCTGGCTGGTTTTATTAATAGAGTCACCAACTAGAATCAGCTCATAGAATGGTTCATGGGAAATGTTCATGCAGTAGACATCCTATGTTTTAAAAAATAATATAAACATTTTCTGACATGTAAAGAATGTGATCTTCCCCTGGATAATGCAGAGTGTCAAAGTCAAAGGAGGGATGTCGAGTGCCTCCAGGAATACACATAATGTTGTGATTGTGACATGCAGCCAGTTACTTTCTGAATCTCATGTCTGCGGCAACACGTGCCGTTATATTTGCGGCTTTATTTCAATAAACGTTACGCTTTGGAACAAACCCCCTTGGGATTATTTACCCTCGGTAATCTTACAGTACTATCCACAACTTGTGTCAGTGGTGATGCATAAAAAAGAAAAACATTGTTTTTATATTTATGTATGTTTATTATGTAAAGATGCTTTAATTTATTTCTCTCTCTCTCTCTCTCTCTCTCTCTCTCTCTCTCTCTCTCTCTCTACTCTCTACCTGTAAACAACTGCCTGCCGGCCCATCTGACCGCTGATTGGTCAGATGGTGACGCTTCGCGCTTTCAATCATTGCGTCTCTTTTTTCTCTCTCTCTCTCTCCTGTCTCAGGATGACTTGGTGGCGGTGTTCTACGCGCCTCTCGGCAAAATGCACGCGCATCCTTTGCGCATTTGCAGAGAATGATGATACTTTATTGATCCCGAGGGAAATTCAATTCACTTGCGAAAAATGGGGCCCCCCATGGATCGCGGGGCCCTACACACAGCGCGTGTTCTGCGTGTAGGGAGGGGCGGGCCTGCATATACAACACCCGCCTCACCCGCAGTGCCATCAGGATGGCAGGTGACCCCACCCACCCCTCCCACAGCCTCTTCAGCCTGCTGCCGTCGGGGAGGAGACTTCAGAGTCTCCGAGCCAAAACCAGCAGGCTCAAAGACAGTTTCTGCCACCAGGCAGTCAGGAGACTCAACTCCCTCCCCCCTCTGCCTCTGCCCCCTGCCACAGCCCCCCTTACACCCCCTGACATTATGCCCACCCCCCACACACACACACACTCAAAAACGAACACTCTCTACCTCAAAAGAGACATTGTGTGCATGCCACTTTACTGTTTATATGTTTATAGGGTGTATAGATTTTTAAATCTTTATATTGTTTTTCTTAATATATTATTACATGCCTTTGCACTGTGGGTCTGAGAGGACTGAAATTTCATCTGTGCTGTATGTCATGCATATCAGCACACTTGACAATAAAGCTGACTTTGACTTTGACTCATCTTCCCATTGCACTGATGCGTGAACAGTTCTCTCCCTCCCTCCCTCCCTCCTCCCTCTGCAGCAGCCAATAAGGAGACATTACTGGAGCCATAACAGACTGACACAGTAGCCTTATGGTTCACATAAAAGACTCACCTCACGGCAGTTCACGTTTGAATTGAAGAGGGGAAGATGAGACCAGGATTTTCCTTCTTTTTATTTTTTATAATCCGTGTTGGAGCGGTGGCACCCAGGAGTCTCCCAGAGGATGGTGAGTTCCTCGTTCTCTCGACCAAAAGGCTTCTTCACGAGCCGTCACAGTCCTGCAAGCGCTCGACACTTGCGACAAACGTTTCCCCGCAGTGACTCTCGTCCGCAACCTGCCGCGGTAATTAACATCAGCCACCCGATTAAACACTCCATTACGACTCGCTTTAAAGTGCTTTATTGTTATTATGTCACTCAGATTCCACCGCGAAGGGCAGAACCACACATCCACAGACGCGACTGTGTAATTACGCACCCGGCGGGACTTTACGCACCGGGCGATTTGTGTAAACCGGGTCCAACACATTCCCAAGTGTGACAGCAATCCTCAAAACATGTTTAGACAAAGAGGTCAAAATGAGGGGAAATGCAGATGACAAGGACAAAATAAACTGCGTCACAAAAGAGCAGACAAAGGTTTGTCTCCTGTAAAACAACAGTGGAAAGTAATACACGCAGACTTCTTGAGTCTTCTTGAGTGCTTCATGTCATCGGTGGGCTGCGGGCACAATTTCCCATCGAAACATCACGGCGTCAGATGGTTTTCAAGCAGGACGCTCGCGCACGTGTGTTCTGCAGCCGGCTGAACGGCCGTGTGACGACATGAGGAAAGCGAAACCGGCGTCACTTTCCTGACAACGCAGAGAATCATCTGTATGAACGTGAAGCAACAATCCTCGTGCAGGACTCGTAAACCTCTTTGCATTTCCGGTTCGCACTTGAGTCGCTGTGCATTCATTTCTACTTCCCTCATGATAAATGTCTCGTCTCATTTCCACAGCCTCGCCTGGTCAGTTGTCCTCCACTGACGATCTTCCCTGCGCCGTCAGTCAGACACCTGAAGGGACGTCATACCAGGTCGACCACACTGATGACAACCAGGATTATATTTGGAAGAACGGAACTGTAAGTTTAACAAACCAGACGGGTTTTTTTTAATTATATTTTTATTGTCATTTCCTGATTTCATACATCAGAAGCAAATATATATTTATATGTACAGTATAGCACAATTAACACAACAGCCAAGGTTGACCAAAGTGCTTCACGGTTGAAAAAACAAAACAAACAAAAAAAAACTACAACAATCAGTGAGTGATTTTCTGACTTCGATGATGAAACAGGAGCATGAGCATGTATGAGTTCAGATAAATAAGGTTTCAACCCGTTTAATAGCTTAAAGACCAATAATAAAATCTTAAACAATTCCAGCCAGTGGAATGATTCCTTCCTTTGTGCAACGTGTTGTATGTTGACGTACATCCGGTTTTAGCATTTCAAAGCAAATAAAACTAAAAGGATAACATAGAAAATAAGCTCTAAGATGCTAATAATAAACAGAAAATCATTCACATACACATACAAACAGTCACACACCCTGGTGGAGGAAATGTGTTTATCTGGACCACGTGCATAATGAACGTGAGAAGTGTCTGAGACAAGACTGCAGTAAAAAAATTTTTTTAAATGCATTGTGTGAAGCCTGCAGGAAAAGTTTTTACACATTATTACACGCAAACAACATGACAGGACATTTTGTAAGTTCCTCTTGTCACACAGTTCCTGAGTTGATCATCGGGTTTAGAAATATTCTCGTACAAACTGCCAGTCTCGTCCTTTCCTCTTGGACTGCAGCATCACACGCTGGCCCTTCAGGTGGAAGACGTTTCCAACAAGACGGAGAAGGTGTGGCATTACAACAAAACACGTCTTGTTCTGAAGACGTGCGAGGAGGTCATCCACTACAGCTCAACTGACTCTAAGGTCTCACACGACAAACGTTAAAAAGCCGCACTCTGACCCACATTTCATCGACTCTCGATCAAACCAAACTGATCTGATGAATGTATTGTCTGTTTTCTGTCTGTTTAGGGAGAGAGACACACAGCAACGTGCAACAGTGAGTTTCTGTTTGCTTTTTATGGGAGAGTGGTGGTCGTCTGTGTTTACCACAGGCGGAGCTGGAGAAACAAGTGAACGGACGATCAGTGGAAGCAGAACATGAGTTCAGTTTAGATCCACGTGGGGAAAAAGGCTGCGAACACAGAGCAGGGCGTCAAACAGGAAGTGGTCAACTTGACATGAGACTCTGAAGACAGCAGCGCAAAGACCGGGGGATAATGTGGAAGGAGATTAAGACGCCGTGAAAACATTTCTGGTCTGACGTGATCTTCTCTTTTGTTTCAGCCACTTGCAGTCAGGGGCTCCATCAACCGCCAGGACCAGGTGAGACGTTCTATTGTTGATTGAAGAGTTGCATGTTTGAACTCACTGTGCATTACAACACTACTGCATGGTGTACTACTGCAGCAGAGCTGCAAATGAAAACATAAGGAAGTGAAACTGTGCCATCAGATTCTGAATTTGAATTTTGTAACTCTGAATGTTTTTACCATCGAAATCAGACTTTGAATTTTAAAAGCTGTCGCATTTCAAGTGCGTACCTTTTTTTTGTCATTTTTTTCGCAGCTGAATTTTTTTTTTGCGGTTGAATTTTTTTCCAGCTGAATTTTTTTGACACATTGAATTTTTACACACTGAATATTTTTAGATGCTGAAAAAAAAATCAGAAGCAAAAAAAGATACGTACTTGAAATTCGACAGCTTTTAAAATTCAAAGTCTGATTTCGATGGTAAAAAAAATTCAGAGTTAGAAATTCGAATTCAGAATCTGATGGCACAGTTTTACTTCCATAAAAAAAACAGGTGAATCCAGATGAATCCCTAGAGACGGGATGCAGGGAAACCCCACATTTTCCCTGCTGAAGGCTGGAGTGTGAGAACAGGTGTAAATGTGACGGGGCACGCTGAGGATTCCGTCTGACATGGACACTTGTCCATTTAGCACGTCGTTCTGCAGTGTGGCTTGTCGTGTGTGAGCCGGAATACCAAAAATACCCCGAGGATTTTATGCTGATGCGGTCATTCACAACATGCAATGTTATTTACGAGGTGCGTGATTATGGAAAATGTAACTTTTTGTTCTGCCAACAGGATATACTTGGCTCTACTGGGTCCTTGGAGTTCTGGCTCTGGTGGCTCTGGTGGTTGTGGGTGTGATCGTCTATATCAAGCACCGCAACCCATCACTCCAATTGTGCAAGTATGTTGAATCACAGCAGTAGATTTAAAATGCTCTTTCTGTCCCGATCAGCCTTCTTCTGAATAATTGTGTGGGGTTTTTTTCAGCATCTGCAACAGTCTTCGTTTCAGTCAAGTGCAGACGACTGATGATGACAAAGCTTCACGTGATTCACTCTGAGGATTCATCCAGGCTCAACCTGCTGCAAGAGTACTTGTATTTATCATCACATTCCTTCAGTCATTTCCGATGTGTGAAGGCACACCGCTACAAAATTGTTGGCTAACATATCTGGATATATAGAGTATACTGAAATTACAGCAAATAAAGCCAGTATAATCTGGAATGAGTATAAATCCCAGGACTCTTGCAGCAGTGTGCCTTCAGTCATCTCTGATGTCTGTCTGATTTTGCCTAAACTCATGTGAAAGATCCCTTTCATCCTTTTATCAGACAAGTTAACACATTTGGGAACTTCCTGTTTCTTCTAAAATAACCATGAGGAGTTAAACACTGAAAAAGAGCAGTGCGACATAAGACTTTTCATCTCCTACATCAGTAATGCGAGATTCACACTAAAATTGAAGCTAAAAAAACAATCATGAGACGTACAATCCTCGTCAATTTGACACTTTTCCCCACAGATTTTATTTGACAGATTTTACAATATCCTGGATTGAAGTGATCCACTTTCAAGAGAAACAATGCTTTTTTAATATTTCAAGTGGAGTTTTTATCAGACATATATTATGAAGACCGTTTTTGCTTTTCTTGAAATGTTTCTGTGAACGAGTCATAGCTTTGGGAATCGCTATAGATTAGAAAATGCCTTACTTATTATAATGATTGCTTTTTTTTTTTTTTTACATGTTTATGATGCAGTTCCTTTGAGATATTTATATTGAAACAAAGTTTATTTTATTAATATATACGTTTGTGTTTATGAGACACCCAGATCACTATCCGCCTCTTCTTTGTTATATATTTAACAAAGCAATGCACTTTAGCCACAAACTTCAAGGTGTTTTTTAAAACTGTTTGAAACCTGCATGTATTTGCACAGTCTGTAATTATTGGAGGTATTTACTGCACAAAAGTTCTTCAGACTGTGGAAGCTGATGGACTCTCTGCAGCACCAGTGTGTGCACTTTGAGGACCCCTATAGGGCTTTTCCACCAGAAAGAACCAGGTTCTAGTTCAGGACCAGTTTTTAACTGAGCTCCGCCAAAGAACCGGTTCTTTTTCCACCGTTAACGGAGCAAAGTGAGAGCCACGTCATTGCGTCACTCCAAAACGTGATACGTCACTGATTTCGCCGATCGGCACCGACAGCGTTTCTAGAAGAACGAGGAGACGGAGTGTGTTCATCTGTTCGGTTTCAGACCAAAGAGACAGAAAACACTGAGTCTCCTCGTCGCTCTATTGGTGGTTTTTTTCACGTCCGTCTTGTTTGAGTCTGGAGCCCCGAGTGGCCAGAGAGGAAATAAAAGTTGTGAATGAGCTTGGGGCTTATTTTTCAACATTTGGGCATTACATAGTGAATCTCTGCTCCTTTCACGTTATATCTGGATTGTCTGATTCAAAAGCTTCAGCATCAGGAGGAATGATAGAACGCAGCTCTACAGCCGTTTAGAATGGAAACCGACGTAAACACAGATTAAAGTTATGATTATGATTAAAAGGCTCATTTTATGGTTAAAAAAATCCCAGCTTTCATTTACAGTAATATGTATTTTGTTTTGTAGTTGCTGATGAACCAAAAGTATCGCTTCATTATAAAGTTCTGTGGTAGAACATATTAATGGAGCGTCTCGGAGCGGAGCAACGCAGCCTCACACTGCCTTGCTCAGCGGCTCAGTCTGCGGTCATAACGTGAACCGAGACATGGAAGTGAAGTTAGTTAGGATGAAAAGCGTGAAAACAATGGAAAGCTGCTTCTAAACTCTATATCTCACGCAGCTGACTGACAGTGGAGGAGCTCTGCACCTGGAGAGCCGTGGTGCCGCCATCGACGATTAAATTATCTCATTCTTTCGTATTATTGACTTCAGGGAACGACTGATTACATCGTTCCCACGTGTTATTTAAATTATTTTCTTTATACCATCTCTGGGGCTCCGTTTTTTGCTGGAGTTTTCAGAAATCCGGTTCAGCGTCTCTTCCGCCTTGTAGGTAGAGGTAACTCCAGAGGTAACTCCAGAGATAACTCCAGAGGTAACTCCAGAGATAACTCCAGAGGTAACTCCGCCCCCACCTGATGACTCGTCTGGCTCCAGCCTGGTTCCTCGCTGGCCCAGCAAAGAAGTGGAGTCAGCATGGTCCCAGTTTAGCCTCTGTTAACCAGCTTTGGTGGTGGAAAGACAAAGAACTGGCCCTGGCTCCGAACTAGAACCTGGTTCTTTCCGGTGGAAAAGCCCTGTGGAAGCTATTTGACTGTAAGGGAGCATCATAGTGCACCTTTAAGTGTCATGTAGTATTAAACCAGCTCCTCCTCAAAGATCACAGAATTTCATGGGAGTCAGTGTATCGTAGCAGTGATCAGAACTAGAGCCTAGATTACATTTTGTGTGCCTTCTGCTCACTGCTGACTGGAATCTGCTCAATTGCTGTGATTGGCAAATATTTTGCAGAAACAGTTGAATCGTTAACAAAAGCACACGCTTTGATGTGGGAAAAAAATTAGAAGAAGAAAACTGGCACAGAGGATAATAATGTTGACACCGTTGCTCTTAAAGAGGCAGGCACACATTCTAATAATTATTATCATTATAACAATTATAAGTAAATATTTTCTTTTCTAGGCTCTGAAGGTCATATTACAATAAAATAGTTCATATTGTATTTCTATTTAGTATATCAATATACATAGTACTGCATTAACCTAATATCTATAAATACTAGTGCTGTCAATCGATTTTAAAAAATTAAGTAATTGCGCAATTTCTTTGAATTAATTGCGATTAATCGCATTGTTTTTCTCCTGAAGACTGAAGCTTGTAATGGATATTTTTTTAAGGGAAAACCCCGGAATTAATGTGGACTCGACACACACTATATCAGACTATATTTAAATTGAAAGACTTTACCAACGATCAGCAAAATAATAAAAGCATAAATAAATTAATAAACATGTAACATAAGTCTGGGTTTAGTTAGAGTGCAGGTCCACCACCTTGATGATTTGAATATTTCTAGAAACAAAGTTGTAACTTATTACATAAACAAAGTGACGATAATATACTGAGAGAAAGTAGCACGCATTTAGAGAGAGAGAGTTAAAAAAAAAAGGGGAAGTAAACAAAACTATGTTAATTACGCTAATTTCTTTTAACGAATTAAACGGTCCAAATCAATGGATTAAATTAACGAATTATTTTTGACAGCACTAATAAATACACACTTATTCCAGGTGAGGGTTTGTGTCGATTACTTAAGGAGGGATGTTACACAGAGTGGAATAGGAGGGTGAGCGGGGTCATTTAAAAATGGGTGTAAATGAGATTTAAAGAGCATAAAGCAGACAGAAGATGAATATTACATTAATTCAAACTGGCTCGATCCTGCTCATCCATCCCAGCAGATCTCACACTGATGATCTACAATTATTACATAATAACACTTAATATTGATGCATTTATATACATAAAATAGCTTTAATGTTTATATGATAATATGCAAACTGTATTGATGGTTTTGTTACTGTCGGCCTTTAAATGAGAGATTTTACAGGAACATTCAAATGTGCCTTAACCATTCAGTGAACATTCACTGAAAGCTGTTTTATTTCACTGCTGACTGTTTTGGTGGGATGAGTTCATGATTATATCTGAATAGAAAAACGATGTGGAAGTGGAACGCATTGTATTGTCTTCTGGCTTTTTTTTTTTTTTTTTATGTATCTTTGTGCTGTCTGATATCAACTGTCATTATTACTCCTTTATCTCCGTTTACCTTCATCATGAAACTTGGTGAGTCGTTACTGTGCTGGAAATGACATGGACCAATAAATAATTTTTAATTCTGAGGCTGAGTGTTTTCTCTCCGAGGGCAACCGGGCGGTGTCTTACTGTTACTGAATGGACGGGGGTGGAGGGGTGGGGAGGGCAGTCTTGTGACAGGAAGTAATGGGTGGCTTGTGAGGCAACAGGAATCACTTGTCAGACTTCACACCTTCATTCATGAACGTCTTCTCAGAATTAAACAGGAAGTGGAAGTTCATTTGTCTTTCATACATAACACACGAAATAGCACGATCACACGAAGATGATCAAAATAATCAAAACAATTAATTCATAAACATCTAACATGGGTCTGGGCTTTGTGAGAGTGCAGATCTACCACTTTGAATATTTCTAGAAACAAAGTTGTGAATTTAGTAAATGAACAAAGTGGCAATAATGCACACACACACGCACACACACACCCTCTTCTTTGTACATAGTTTTTGCTGTTTAGTAGATTAGATCTCCATGTTCAATTCCATTTGTTACTTGATTGTGTTGATTTCTGAGATGATTTCTGAATTAATACAGTTTTGTTAATAAATGTCTGTTAGCTGAATTGATCGATTCCTGGTAATTATTGTGTATTTATTGTTGACAATTCACTGGATTGAGTCTGTGCTCAAATCTCACACCTTCCTTGTTATTTAAGATTATTGTTGATATTTTGGTATTAGCTATTTCCAGCTTAGCCGGTGGTGCCCCAATTTCATTATTATTTGATGAATAACCAATTTATTCAAATTAATAATTTTTCATTAATAAATAATTTTTTATAATTTATTAACTTTTAAGTAATTACTGAATTACTCTAGGAGTTGTTAATGAGTGAATGACAGTTTACTTCCATTGATAATTTACATTTTTCATAACTTACTTCAAGTGATCTATTACTTTCAATAATCTGTTACTGAAAACATTTTTCATAACTTACTTCAAGTGATCTATTACTTTCAATAATCTGTTACTGAAAGTAATTTTAACTGGGCTAATAAATGTTCTATTCTTAGGCCAAGTCTTTTCTTTCAGAGGGTAACAGGGCGGTGTCTTACTGTTACTGAATGGACGGGGGTGGAGGTGGTGGTTGTGGGGGGGAGGGGGGGGGGACAGTCTTGTGACAGGAAGTAATGGGTTGCTTGTTTACATGAGGCAACAGCAATCAGTGTCAGACTTCACACCTTCATTCATGAACGTCTACTCAGAATTAAACAGGAAGTGGAAGTTCATTTGTCTTTCATACATAACACACAAAATAGCACGATCACACGAAGATGATCAAAATAATCAAAACAATTCCTTCATAAACATCTAACATGGGTCTGGGCTTTGTGAGAGTGCAGGTCTACCACTTTGAGTATTTCTAGGAACAAAGTTGTGAATTTATTACATAAACAAAGTGGCACAGTAATTACTGAACTGCTCTCGGAGTTGTTAATGAGTGAGTGACAGTTTACTTCCATTGATAATAAAAAAACTTCACAACTTACTTCCAGTGATCTATTACTTTCGGTAATCTGCTACTGAAAGTAATTTGTTGTTCTATTCTTTGGCCGAGTCTTTTCTTTCAGAGGGTGACAGGGCGGTGTCTTACTGTTTCACTGGGGAATGCAGGTGTTTATGGGGGGGGGGGGGGGGGGGGGGGCAGTCTTGTGACAGGAATAATGAGTCAGGTGTTTATGTGAGTTACGTAAGTTTACTGGAGAGGTAGATCGGTGGAGAGGTGAGGCGGTAAGTAAAGAGATAGAGGGGGCAGAGCGATAGTTGGTGTTATGATGCAAAAGGAGGTGGAAATGTTGGGGGGGGGGGGGTGGTGGTGCTGCTTGCTTCTTACTCTCTGTGTTCATTTGGCAGTTATTTGTGTTGGCTCATAGCATGTGCCAAAAAGGGGAACGTTAGATTCTATTCAATTGAATTCTTCTATATAGTCTGCATTTTGGCTTCACTGGCCAATGGCTTTGCATCCTCCCATGTGTTTTGTCCACCAGGTCGCTTTCACTGAAACTCAAAAAACAATAGCCTGTTGATGTGTAAGCAAGGTAGTGACTGCAAACTGCAGCCAGCCTTGAAGTGGCCAAACAAGTCATGGGAGGTGATTTCCAGCAAGAATGCACCCAGATATGACATATTAGGCTGTTTGTTTAGACAGCCGTCTTGTACTGTGGACCATGTGGTGAGAATGTCTTTGTTTAAAAAACAGTTGTGTTAATTCTTAACTGTCTCAGATCTGTTGTTTCTTCACATCGCCACAGTTAAGAAGGTGCAGTTTCCAGAGAGAATATATAAACATTATATTGAACATTAGAGCGGAACAGATAGCGAGAGAGGTGGGGCAGAGATACAGAGGTATGAAGGCAGAAGGTGGACAGAGAGGGTGAGAGAGGAAGAGAGGGGGTGGAGAGAGAGAGAGAGGGGGGAGAGAGAGAGAGGGGGGAGAGAGAGAGGAAGAGAGAGTGTTGGATTATTACATTTTAACTGTTCAGGTGCTGTGGTCGAACTGAATCATCCCTGCCACACCCACACACACACACACACACACACACACACACACACACACACACACACACACACACACACACACACACACACACACACACACACACACACACACACACACACACACACACACACACACACACACACACCTCAGAGGGATCATGTCTGTGGGAGGAAACCTCTTTGGCCCTCCTGTCGTGGCTCCATGAACAAAATGATACCGACATAAACCTGTTTTCTTATTTTCATTGAATTTACAACCACAAGGTCACTCTCAAAAGAAATTCTTAACACTTGGCTGTAAATGGCTTTTTGAAAAGACCTGACTGAAATGACAACAATGGGAAACAAGAACTGCAGAAGGAAGTGCTAAAATAGCTTCAAACATAAAAATAAAATTTCTCAACTTTTTATTTACGACTTTTTCTGGAGTGCGTGAAGATTTTTTTTTTTTTTGCCCCAATCTTTTTTTTCTTCAGTGGCCGTCTTCCGGAGAAGTGCCTACCTTCCTTACTTCCTGTATGAACTCTTCTCAGAAAAAAAAATGCAAACACAACCCTCTCGTGCCCCGTGGTTTATGATAAATGGTGTGACTTCTGGGAACACCCGAAGACCATGTTTAGAGTTTGTGATTGTGTGCAGGTTGAGAGAGAGAGAGAGAGAGAGAGAGAGAGAGAGAGAGAGAGAGAGAGAGAGAGACTCCAGTCAAACATAAAGCTCATGGCAGGGTGAAGGCGGCGTTGGGTGGAGTTCCCAAGTAGGATGGCTTCATTTCTGCTGACTGCAAAGAAGAAGAAGAAGAAGAAGAAAAAAAAAAAAGCCCCTGAATGGAAAATCCCCAAGACACTGCAGTCATCACCAATCCACCAACATTCACTGGGGAGTGTAATTTTCCATAACCTCATTAACCGAGCTCCTCCTGCGCAACATGATTTATAAGACGTTGAACTTTGGGCAGTCTTCATTCTGCACCCGGGACCACACCAGCTGGTCACACTGCTGGCAACACCAGCAAGCCTTTTAGAGCTCAGCCTCTGCTCTGCTATTTGACATCTGACCTATTTAATCAAGTCGTCTGCTGTCTGCTCCTCACTGAGACCCAGTGACATTGCACTTTATCGTATTTAGCCTGTTACGTTTGTGTCAGTGACGGCTCTTTATCTCTGAAAGGTTTCTCTTGATCTATTCTTTGATCTTATATTAATTATTTATTGATGAACAGCGGAGCAGTGAGCACTTGTCTTGTTCTGTCTCGTATCACTCTATCAATTATCTGCTTGTCTGGTTCATCGTGCGTCTCGGTGTGTTTTCACGTGCCAAAATGCATCACAACTGCTTCATCAAAGTGCTGCAGGAGTGAACAGGAAGAGGAAGAGCTTCAGCTGCACAGTCACTCGGTGTGTGTGTGTGTGTGTGTGCAGACATGAACACTCCTTGTTGGTCTCCTGGTGTCGTCAGGAGTCAAATCAGTTCTGATAAGTCACATGACACCATGTTACACCAGGTTGATTATTATGAATGAAGGCATGAACTCCAATTTATCTTTGTTGAACAAGTTCACTCACACAGGTAAATAAAGGCATCTGTTGTTTATTGTAAAGATAACTGATGATTAACGGGTGACATATGAGGTGAAATGTGTCACTTCCTCTCTAACACACCGTGAACTCAACTGACCCCAAACTTCAACATCCACACAAACACACTGCTGGAAGCACAAGTGATGGATAGAACACTGAAATGCAGTCGGTGAAACACTCGCAGGAGAAACAAGCACATGACTGGCTGTGTTAGACGTGAGATGTGTTCAGCAAGTCCACCTGGGAATGTTTGTTTCTGAGTCGATCTTACAGCGGTTACTGTATGACTCACAAGTTCAGAATGTGAATCTTTTGTCTTAAAGGTCAACAACTCCAGTAAAGACAAAAAGTCTATGACTCCAGCAGCAGATCTTAGATTAAAAAAAATTGCATCAAGAAAGAGAAAAGGGACTTGAAGATTAATCCTGCTTAACTTAAAAGGTAGCGGTTGACTGAGACTGATAAAATAAACTTTATTGTAACTGTCTGCTAAATAATGTCAGATCTAAATTGGGAAATGTACAACCACCTGCAGATCAGGTCGGGCTGGGTGAAGTGTCACAAAGTGCTGAGTCATGTCTGCTCCAGCAGCTGAATAGATCAATAAAATAAGAATTAAAGTACAATGGCATGATCTTCACATGACATCGGCAGCCACAGACACACCAGAGTCCAGTTTGGAAAACACTTCGGAAGAAGACTTTTCTACTGATTTAAGGCTTGTAATTAAAGACGTGCCAGTAAGAAATGCCAACCAGGTTCAGGTATGATGTTAAAATGATAAAACTTGTTCATTTCATGGTCGCTTTGGAGTCTTGAGCATCTCTCCAGAGAAAAGGAGGAGCACTGTAAGTATGAGAGTCAAGTTCCAACACGCAAATGTGAAACTGAGATATATTTTTACCTCCTGACTCAATTAGTTATTGAAAGCTGCTCTCGAGGAAATTCACTTGAAAGGTGAAGCTGTTGTTTCTGTAAGTAATGACTCTGGAACATTTATTAAGCCCTCACATTATGTTTGGTCTTCAAAACATGATTAGAAAGGTTTTTCCTTCCTAAAACGTGGAGTAGTAAAACGTGCCAAAGCAGTCCCAAGTCACATACACTTGGATGTGCGTGTGGGTATTTATAAACATTACATGAATGCTTTACTATGTATACTGACATGCGCTTAATGTAACTTTATCTTTTGATGGACCATCTGTTACGACCCGGCTCTGCTAAGGTGTGGGAAATAACATTCATCTGGTGAGTTTGGGTGAAGTGAGTGTTTTATTGGTAGTTCTCAGGCGTACAATAATCAGACAGAAACCCAGAGACACGTACAACAATACACAATTAGTACACACTAGTTTTTAGTGGCCCTGGTCTCTTTAGTCTAGATTATGTGTGTTGCTTCTGAGGCTTATTGGAAGCAGGAAATAAAGTAAATAACTGCTCCGTGGATCCAGCAGTAACCAGCTGCCACACCATCCGCCCTACTCAGGTTGACTTGGTTGTCGATGGAACAGCAGCCTTACTTCGCTCCACACTTGATTCTGTTGCTGTCAGGAGTCACACACCTCGCTCCAGCACCGGATCCTCTCTGGCACTCCTGCAGGAAATCAGCTAATTGATTGTCAAGCAGTCTTAAGCCCTGCAGTGAGGAGGGTCCGGGGCCAGAGGATTGTCTATTCTGCAGTCCGTGTGGAGAGTTCCCTGTTGGCTTGCTGCCGCAGGTGAGTCGGTGTTGTCCTCCCCAGGGAGTGAGTGTCCTCCCCGGGGTGGTTCCCGTTCCTGTTCCGACGCCCGGTTCCAAGAAGTCCCGTCCGGGTTCCGTCCCGGTTCCAAGAAGTCCCGTCCCGGTTCCGTTCCAAGAAGTTCCCCGTCCGGGTCCCGTCCCGGTTCCGTCCCGAAGTTCCCCGTCCGGGTCCCGTCCCGGTTCCAAGAAGTTCCCCGTCTGGGTCCCGTCCCGGTTCCAAGAGGCCCCCCAGAGTTCCCCCGGGTCCCGTCACCGTTCCAGCTCCCCTTTCCCTGTTTCCTCAATAAAACATTGACGTTTGCAAACAACTTTGTGCTTGAGGTCTGCTTTTGGGTTCAGGACACTCCACGCGCCGGCTCCCCGCCGTGACAGTTGCACCCTTGAAGATAAAAGCAACAACTCAGAGGAGGATCTCTCCATGGTACGACGATAATCTGCCAACTCTAAAGAAATCAGCACAACAATTAGAGAAGAAATTGTACTTAACTCAGTTAGAAGTAGTTCGAACAGCCTGGAGAGATAATTTGTTCATCTATAAAAAAAAATCCCTTCACACACGAAATGCCGACTATTCCTCCTCGATAGAATAAAAAAAGAACAATCCTAGATTTCACTTCAATACTATAGCCAGAATCCACACCCCGAGGGATTGGACTGCACGAGCCAGCGTTTTAAAATGTTGGAAAAAACCTGTTTTCACACTTGTAAAAGCGCCTCCTGTGGACGATCGGCCAGAAACCGCAGGTTGAGGTGAACCTTCTCATGGTGTGGACGCCTCTAAAGGCTCAAACAACACACTGGTGCAGCACAAGTGGCAACATGGACACAAAACACCAAATTAAGTCAAAAGCAATCTGCTGGAGGATGATTCAAGAAAACACGTTTTGCTCAAATGTGTACACTCAAGAGTACATTCATGAAATTGTAGATGATTAAATATTAAGAAAAACAATGAAAAGAGTGTTGGACACACAACAATGATAACTTCATTTATTATTATTATTATTGTATCAAACTGTCTTATCAAAAACGATTCAAGACAACAAAGTTATTTTCAATATATTTATTAATTTATTGATAAAATAAATTATAAAAAGGACAAATTGTTAAGGGTTGTTTTTTTTTAAATTATGGATAAAGGAGTCCATGAGAATGATTTCATAGACAGGAATGCATGGTCAATATTCCTCACAACAGTGGAGGATCATAAATATTGTAAATAAATACGGGGTTCAGTGTCTTGCTCAAGGACACTTTGACAGGTGGAGATGGGACTTGAACCTGCAACTTTCCAATTAAGAGAAGACCCGCTCTGCCAATGGAGCCACAGCCGCCCCTGTAATGGAAGAGACATGGAAAGTGTTCAAATGATCACTCAGGTGATTTCAGAGCCTTTATTTTGTTATGTTTGTTTGTTTTTGAATATTTTCATAAGAAATCAAAAGGAAGGAACACAAAAATGCTGGATAGACAAGTTTCTCGGAAAGAATATATACACTGGAATCCCACCAAATAAAGTGAATCTAGTCTGGAGTCTGAGGATAAATGAAAGAGCAGCAGGTAGAAAAGGGACGAGTCCTCACAGTGAAAAGAGGAAACTCTATTTTCAGCCACGTGCAGCTTCAGCATCGTCCTTATTGTGTTCATCCTCCTTCGCCACTTTACTGAAACCAACTTTGCTGCAGATGCTGGAAAAATATATACAATTATTCAGAAGATGACGGATCAGGGCAGAAAGAGAGTTTAATATCTGCTGAATGTGATTCAACCTACTTGGTCAGACGATGTCGGGGTCCTGGGAAGTGGTGAACGATAAAGATCACAACCAGAACCAGCAGAGATCCAAGGCTCCAGTAGATCCCAACACGCGCTGATAACAGAACAAAAAGTTACATATTCATGAGTCAGACGGAGTTTACATTCTGTCCAAATGTATTTTAAAATGATCCACAAAGATGTAAACAGTGGCTCCAGCAGGAAAGTGAGAACGACGATATCAGGAAACAGAGACTGAGTTGAGCTGCAGGTCAAACCTTCTCTTCAGCTTCAATGAATCTTACAAATCAACAACAGAGTTTCTCACCTCGTCCTCGCTGCCTCTCACTGAGAGTGGCTGAAAAAAGAGAGAGAAGATCACATGAGACTTGAGGGTTTGGGTCACAGTTCACTGTTTGTTTACTCGGGGAGGGACGAGGAACTGCAGGAACTCTGCTCTGGCTTCAGACTCAAACGACTTCCCGCCTTTCCCCCTCTCCTCTCTGCACACGACTGATGAAAAGCCACATTGCTTCATACTGACTGGTTGTTCATTCACGAGTCAATCATCTGCTGCTACAACCATTGGTTGTTTGATCACAGCAGATCAGGAGTGAGAAAGTGATGATCTGCACAGCACCGGCAGTGATTGTGACCACTGCTGCCATAAACTCTGATGACTGAAAGAACCGCAATGAAATATAGAAATACACCATTGCTTAGTGACTTAACAGTCTCATTAAGTGCTTTACATGGGAATTAAATACTGAAACGTGTCGTGAATTCATTGAAATGCCATTTCATTTGATGTGAGAAAAAAACAATCATTTCACTATTTCATTAATGATGTAATGGTTTAGTGTGGCAGCACTTCAATTTATTTTGAAGTCAAACTGGCTCATCAGTTCTGGAGTGTGTGGAGGAACTATAGTCACCGTTGTGTTTCCCTGAGAGACTAGGAGAATGCTACAGTTGATAGAGTTTAATCAAACAAACGACACCGAATGCACTTCTTTTCATTTACCCCCTTTTGTACAGGAGAGAATCATTTCTGTCCTTTTCAAGTCCCTGTTTGTCTTTTTTAAATCTATAGTTCCCTTATTTTGGCTCATTCTTTCATTACACCTTTTGTACCAGGATCCCCCATCGGAGGTTGTTGCAACTTTATTTTCACGGCGTGAGAATGAGGGACCGGTTTGACAAGATAGAAGCTGCAGAAAAGGGGCTCATGTCTCATGTTTCATATTGACTCAGTGTAAAACACTGACTTCCCAGCTGCCAGGGAGAGGAAACGGGGGATTGCGCATTCACACTTCATGTAAACATACACATGTAGAATCTTCGCCTTAAGGCCAATGAGGATTCTAGTTATCTGCTCATACATGTTAAACCAGCGTGTATCACTGTCACACACTCTATTTATTGTCTCAGGCTGTTGCTCGTTTTTCCAAGTGGAGTATTTATTTACACACAACAGGGTGAAACACTTTACTGTTTCCATTCAGAGCCTGCTGGCAGTGAGAAGTGGTTTTAAAATGATCCACAAAGATGTAAACAGTGAGTCCAGCAGGAAAGTGAGAACGACGATATCAGGAAACAGAGACTGAGTCGAGCTGCAGGTCAAACCTTCTCTTCAGCTTCAATGAATCTTACAAATCAACAACAGAGTTTCTCACCTCGTCCTCGCTGCCTCTCACTGCAAGTGGCTGAAAAAAGAGAGAGAAGATCACATGAGACTTGAAACGTCTCCTGACAGAACTCAGTACCTCACGTCTCTCCCATAGCAAGCAGACACTCACTGGTACAGGTTGCTGTGTGGAGCACGCCCTAAACACACACAAAACACCAGATATATTTCAAGAATGGTCCAAAACTCAATTGAGGGTCAGAGTGCAGCGTTCTCCATTAGTCACGTGATACCTTGTGATCCCTCGATCTTTGGAGAACGGTCTCCTCACAATCCAGTAGAAGAAGATGTGTTTTGTTGTAATGCTGCACCTGCGTCGTGTTGCGGGACTCTAATCCATACGTGAAAGCCAGCGGGGCCTCCTGAAGTCCAAGAGGAGACCATGAGACTGAATGTCAATAATCACACTGGTCATCCTCAACGTAGTGTGTGTATTGCACAATACAAAGTACCGTATGAAGAAATGACACTAAGACAACAGAGACATCAAGTTTGTTCAACTTACGGTTCGGTTGTTCCAACCATAGTCCTGGTTGTCGTCAGTGTGGTTGACCTGGTATGACGTCCCTTCAGGCGTCTGAGTGACGGTGCAGTGAAGACGGTCAGCCAGTGTGGAGGACAAGGGAAGAAGCCAGACTGTGGAAATTAAACAAGAAGGACAACATCCATCATGAGAAACACCAAGTTTGTCAAGACACAGTTTGACCCCAGATGAGCAGGACTGATCCAACAGGCCTTGTTGGGACTCGAGTGCTGAAGCACAGAATGTTCTAGATCAGAGGGGCTCATTACGTCCGTCACAACGGTGGTGTGGGTCGATCACATGGCATCAGAAGAAACAGACGTCTGCCTATAACTTACTCTCAGTACTCAAATAAGACAAAGTAACCTACCAGAGTTCTTTTAGTTACTTTTGGATTACTTCACCGGCAAACATAAAAAATAAAGACAAGAAAGAATAGAGTGTCGTCTGCTCAGTGTTTTGACACGACTTCAACCTCAATTAAACTGAACAGAACAAGTTTTGAACTAAATTAAAACTCAGTAACCAATCAGGTGTCGAACACTGATTTATTTTAAAGAATCAAAACCAAATAAAGCTTTCAATTCTTCTTCTTTTTTTTTTTTTTTTACAGAGAAAATAGAAAAGCTTTCAATTATTCAAGTGTTAGTCCTCAAAACAATTTCTATTCTCTCTCTCTCTCATCCTAGTTCCTCTTTGGCTTTAATGTTGCTGTTGTTGTTATTTTCTGGACTAAATATAAATGTTTGCCAGGTTAGAGAGGTTGTATCTGGCAGCATGAATCACTGATTGATAATAACTGAACAACTTGCTACTAAAAAAAAAAAGTTAAGTCAGGGCCAGCACTACTCAGTTTGTTTCAAATAAATACCAGCTCTGCATTTTTGAAGTCGGTAGATGTTTTTGACTTGGTCATTTTATCAGTCGGTCGCAAGCTGAAAAAGAGTGAGCCCCTGTTTTAGACCCTCAAGAGTCACATGAGGATGAGATCAGTGTGACGTCACAGTTCACTGTTCGTTTACTCGGGGAGGGACGAGGAACTGCAGGAACTCAGCTCTGGCTTCAGACTCAAACGACTTCCCGCCTTTCCCCCTCTCCTCTCTGCACACGACTGATGAAAAGCCACATTGCTTCATACTGACTGGTTGTTAATTCACGAGTCAATCATCTGCTGCTACAACCGTTGGTTGTTTGATCACAGCAGATCAGGAGTGAGAAAGTGATGATCTGCACAGCACCGGCAGTGATTGTGACCACTGCTGGCATAAACTCTGAAGACTGAAAGAACCGCAATGAAATATAGAAATACACCATTGCTTAGTGACTTAACAGTCTCATTAAGTGCTTTACATGGGAATTAAATACTGAAACGTGTCGTGAATTCATTGAAATGCCATTTCATTTGATGTGAGAAAAAAACACCTTTTGTACCAGGATCCCCCATCGGAGGTTGTTGCAACTTTATTCTGAATAACAAAGGATCTTTTAAGGTAAAACACCTGTCGGCTCGTGAAGAGTATTAATCAAGATGATAGTATAGATTGAAGGACTTACCTATAAGTATGGCTTCCATCGCTGCAGGAGAAAAGTCCCAGTTTGATCTCTTCTCTCCTCTTTAACTTGTTAGAAAGTTGATGCTTCCAGCCGGTTCTCAATCCAGAGTCACGCCAGTGTCCAGCGCTCTGAAACACTGGAGCTGCAGACGAATTGATCGGGGCAAACATCCCGTCACAACCTCCAACGACTCCCAAAGTCTCCGGCGCAGAGTCTTCTGTCCACCCAGCCGCTTCTGAAGACCAACTCCAGCGAGCCCCCACCCACACCGATTTCAAAATAAAAGTGACGTTTCAATGAACGAGGTATCGCCTTCATTCAATAGTTAATAAAACACAAATGAATACTATAGCTAATAATAACACAGAACAACAAATGAAATAAATGAACGTATCGTTTATACAAACTATTAAAAATTAAATAATAAAACTATTCTGTTTTGTTATTCTGTTAAACTGCTGTGTGCTTCTTAAAGTGCTGATAAACCTTTTAAAGTGCTGAATAAAGTGCTGTGAGTGCATCAAAATAAAGGAACGAGCTTCCTGTTTGTTACGATTGCCCACAGAAGCAAAAGAAAACCCCCACATTTTTAGTCAGTGAAGTATTAATGTTATTATAATACTATAGTTGTAAGCCCACTCTGATCACGTTATTAAGATTAAAGGCCCAATAGAACAGCAGAGCTTTGAAAAATTCAGATTTAGATTGAATTAAATATAAACCATAATTCATGTAACTTCAGATTGATAATAGACCAGATCAGAATATGGTGTCTGGAAATAAGAGCTCTGAAAGCTTATCTGGGCTTGAATGACTCTGATTTCAGACTGATTTTAAATGGAATTTCCCTGTTATCATTGATCAATCCAAATCAGACTGATAATAGACCACCCCAGGATGTCACTCACCAAGTGACAGACAAATCTGATGTAGCAGATTTGTCCAAACAAGAGCCCTCTGAAATACTACACACAAGCATCATTCATGCTAACTTCAGACTAATATGAAAATAGACGGGGGATTGCGCAATCACACTTCATGTAAACATACACATGTAGAATCTTCGCCTGAAGGCCAATGAGGATTCTAGTTATCTGCTCATATACGTTAAACCAGCGTGTTTCACTGTCACACACTTTATTTATTGTCACAGGCTGTTGCTCGTTTTTCCAAGTGGAGTATTTATTTACACACAACAGAGTGAAACACTTTACTGTTTCCATTCAGAGCCTGTTGGCAGTGAGAAGTGGTTTGGGATTTGGTCGATCACCACTGGTTTTATTATCTGATGAATGACGTCATTCAGTCTGATTTCATCAAAGTTACAAGCTGCTGCCACCTTGTGGTCAAAATGTTTAATACTTTGAACAGAAGTTGTATCTAACACTGGTTGCTCTGTTGTAAAATGATGTATATATACGTTTTTTAAACGTTTTCTTTTGCTAGGCCATCATATAATAGGTCCATGCAGGACAATCCGTCTTTACAGGTTGACCTCCGTGATTCTTCTTCAACGTCCGTCCGTCCAGCTGAGGTGAAAAAAAGGTGAAATACATCCAGTATGATGACATCGAGGTCACACAACGCTTGTACTGAGAAGAGAATTCATCAAATTGTACATTATTAACTCATAATTAAAATAAATATCAAAGAAATATTGTACATATTAAACTGTCTTATCAAAAATTATTCAAGACAACAAAGTTATTTTAAATAATTTATTGATGAAAATAAATACAAAAAGACAAACTGTTAAGTTTTAACAAGGTCTTTGTAAATGTTGACAAAAGGAGTCCTCGTCCATCCACTGGGAACAATTTGAGGTACGAGGACAAATCCACTGGTGGAGATGGGAATTGAACCTGCAACCTTCCCATGGGGCGAAGACCCGGCCTGTAATGGAACCGACATGAAAACTGTTCAAATGATCACTCAGGTGATTTCACAGCTACTAAGAGCCTTTATTTTGAACAACCATATATATATATATATATATATATATATATATATATATATATATATATATATATATATATATATATATATATATATATATATATATATATATATATATATATGTATATACATACACACACACATATATATATATATATATATATATATATATATATATACATACACATATATATATATATACATATATATATATGTGTGTGTGTGTGTGTGTGTGTATATATATATATATATATATATATATATATATATATATATATATATATATATATGCCATGATTTTCAGATATGATAGAAGATGATAGATAGATCCATGATATGATAGAAGACCTGCTTCAGAACCTTTTTCAATTGTGAGTAGAAGAAGAAAAAGACCGACACCAGAAACGATGAACTCAGACCAACAAAGGCTTTGTGCAGCATTTTACAGCAGGATGATTTAATCTACAACTGATGGTGATGCTAGTTTTTATTTAGTTTATTTATTTATTTATTTATTTATTTTACTTTCTCTGGATTAGATTGGTGCTGCTGTTGGTATTTGGTGCAGGTGTTTTTTAATTTAAAGTGGTGTTTCCCAGACAATCATGTACACAGACAGACAAGCACACATGCATGACAGCAGTGCTCAAGACTGCTACGAATTTCTGTCGGGTTTGTTATATCTGGTGTCGGTCACCAGTTAACACGGACACCAGTTACCTGCAGTTTCAGTCCGTCCCAGCCTTCGACCTGAGCAGCAGAGCCGAACTTCCAGTCTCCAGAAAGGATCAACAATAACCAGAGTAAGTGGTTACACACGGAGATTTACACTGTATTTTTACTGGTCTGATCAACTCGTGTCACTTAATGCTAATGTTGCTCCGTATTCACGTGAGATCGTGTTGTTTCTGAATTGTTTGTATGTTTCACGGTAAGTTTTCAGTGGTGCTCATACTCCAGTTCACATTTCTGAGATGTTTTCATGGTTTAATACAGTAATAAGAGTTAAACGCTGATGAAAAGTTCTAAAACACTTCAAATTGGTCGCTCGGCTATCGAATTATAATCATTTATTTGAGGCTACAACTCCCGTCCTGCTAGCTGCTGAAGCTAACCTGTGATGCGACCTCGTCTCCATGACGACACACATAAACACTGTAGTTTTCTGACTACTTTTTGACTATTGCTAGTACTTTATTGATTCTTTTGCACTATTATTGTTATTATTACACATTTATATATATATCATGTCTCTCCCAGACACATTCATATGAGATATTGTTACCTTAACTGACTCGGTGTCAGAGATGCTAGCTAGAGATGCTAGCTAACACCGAGCAGCAGCCACACTCCAAATTCATTTCAGAAATGTTCAAGTTATGTTTCATCTCCTTGGTTATCTGTGTTTCAACACTCAGCTCCACCTGTCTATAAAAGGTGGAGAACAAATGGAGCATTTCCAGAAGGTTTAGTGGTGCAGTCTGGCAGTGAGAGCACTTTTACAAACATTGAGATGAGAAGTGATCAGGGTGAAGCTGTTGACATGTTTCTGGGCCTGTGAGCAGCTTGAGCTGTTAGAAGGTGTTTGAGGTTTTAGCCTAAAGACATGACTGGAAGTGAAAACAGAGCGGAGCTTCACTAATCACAGGACGTTTAGATTGTTGGACTTCTCTGATCAACTCTTGTCACTTCATCTTATTGTGGCTCCATGTTTTCATCAGCTTCTGTTTTTCAATCCTGCTGTAAATGACACTCAGATTATTTCACACTGTGTTTTCACTCAGAAACTTCATTTTGTAGTATTTCAGTATATTTTAAACATTTATCTTACAGTGAATTATCCTGTAGTATTAGTTGTTGCTACAGCGATTGAATTGTGGTTGATGTTCTCTACAAGTATTTTCAACTGTGTTTATATTTACTGCTGTGAAATCATGAATTCAGTCATTTCTGATGTTAAGAACTATTAGTGCCAGTGTTTATGTCATTATTCTTGTAACACGTTTGTCTTTAAAGTGACTCTGAACCTCATTCTAACATTCAACCATGTTTCTATCTCTAGGATGGACGTGTTCAAGGGCCTGAAAGACCTTCTGAAAAAGAAGTCCACCCGAGACCCGGTCCTCCTGGTGGAGGAAAAACCTCTGGCTGAGTATGTGTTCTGTTGTTTTTAAATCATGTTGTTTTCTTCAAGTTGCTCTCAGTTTAAAGACTCCAGTTACGTCTCGGAGACGTTTTGATACTTTTGTAAATGGCATTAATTTCATAACTCGGCTATTTCAAACCTACAGTAAATAGTGTTTTTGCACCTCAATAATCAACTGTTTAGTATTTATATTGTTTTATATTTTGACTTGCCACTTTTATTTTTTCCCAAGTTTTTCTGGTGCCTAAATTTAGGCTCATTTGTACTTGAAGTGAAGGTTGATTAGTCCGTAAACTAACAACCACGCCAAACCCAAAGAGTCATTTTTCATCTTGTGCAGCAGTAAAACTTGTTGAACAGACGACAGGCTCATAGAGTTGTTTCTGTAGAGGCTCATGTTGCTACTACAGGAGGCTGTTGGAGCCATGTGGCTGAAGAGTTTCACAATAAGGTTCAAAGTAATCCTGTACTGAGAAGACCACGATGTTCCACGTTTCACCTGAATTCTTCTCCCATGCTCACTTCCTACAGTTCCTCAGGTTGATCACGGTGCTGAAAGTTTGTTCAGCAAGGCTGGAAATGAGAATTGAAGACGTGTTCACTGTGACCTTCAGTTGTTCTTGTGCTTCATGTCTCACCACTTCCTCCAGTCAACCTGTGTCTTTTCTCTCCAGTCATCACAAAGTGGACCAGCGCTCCAAGCCCACAACGGAGGACGGCATCAGGTCCAGGCAGAAGCTGCTCCGAGGCCTCCGCCTCCTGGTGTCGTCCTCTGGCCAGAGGAGGCGCTGCTTCCAGGTACAATCCACACTCCTTCAACAAACCTTCACTGAACACTGAATCACTGTGGAGGTGTGGAACATGAATTCACCCTGTTTTCCTTCACTTCATTCACACCTTGCTTTTCTTTTGGGACCTCCTGCAGTCACACTCTTTGTTGTCGTTGTTGTTGTTGATGCAACAATCTTGTGTTGTGTGTTGCCAGGATCACAACTGTGAGGTGACGCCCTCCACCGTGTGGTACACCTCCACCCAGCTGACCCCCACCACCATCAGATTGAATATGGTCGGTGGCGAAGGCGACCAGGTGAAGCTGAGCTCTGCTGCCTGTCAGCTGATGATCAAACTGGATCCAGATACAATGAGGGACTTTATTTTCTTTACAAACATGTTGAATGTCTCTGTCATCACTTTATTTTCTCTCTTTCAGACTTTCAGAGAAGAAGACGAGTCCATGAGGATGAAGGTAAGATCACTGATCCGGACTCTTTGTTGTTGTTGTTGTTGTCTGAACACTCAGTTTGAAGATGCAACAATCTTCTTTGTGTGTTGTCAGGATCACAACTATGATCCGTCCAGCTGGTTCACCTCCACCCTGCTCACTCCCACCACCATCAAGTTCACTAGAGAGCAGAACAGAAAGAGGAAGAGGAGTGACGGAGGCTGTGAGAGTCCAGAGAACAAGAAGGTGAAGCTGAGCTCAGCACTTTCAGGTGTTTCATTGTCCTTTTCATCCTTTGTGAAGCAGAGATGATCAACGCCGGGGAGGATGAAGGTTCCTGCATCCACCCCAGCTCCTAGAAGACCAGAAGACCCCCTCCCCCCCACCCAGCCCCTCCACCACCCACCCCATTTTCTAAATAAAACAAAAAAGTGTTGCACTGCACAAAGATGGTCACTGATTTGTAAACTTCAAACACACACACACACACAGCAGTTTGGTGGTTCCTGGTCAGCCAACATGGCAACCTGCTGTTTTGCTGCAGAATTACTGCTGCAGTTGTAAAATTCGGCTTTTCAAAGTAGGGCTGCAACTAACCACTATTTTAATAGTCGACTAGTCACCGACTATTGAAACGATTAGTCGACTAATCGGATAATTATAATTTTTTTTCTTAAATTTAGCATGAGGTTGCTTTAATTATGTGGCAAATGATAATAAACACAAGAAAGGTGGGTACTTCAATGAAAAATGCATCTTTTATTCAACTTTGCTGCTGATAGGCCATAAATCCAAAAATAAATAAACCTCTGTCCAAGGACAGGCAAATGTGTTTTCTAAAAAAATAAATTAAAATCAAGTAAACATTTCTTTCCTGTAAACCAAGGGCACATTAGCAGCAGTAAAACATTAAATAAAAAAAATATAAAGTGCATTTTGTGAAATGCATTCAGCTGTAAAAGAACTTTACAATTCTCAACAGTCTGAAATCTAACGGTTTTAACAACGGACATTTGTAGATACACAGCTGAAAAAGAATTCAAAGTTGTTCAAATTCATGTTGAAAACATGGACTGTGTGCTACAACCTGGACACAAACCTGTCCTGGTGGACAGACCAGGTTTAAAATCAACATGAGGCTCAGGCTGTAATCTTTTTGTTCGCCGTATCCAAGCTACAATGCTCCCAAACTTCTGAAGTTCTCGTGCGCGCAGCTGCTGTGTTGGACGCCGCCATTATTTCTGTGTACGTTACCGCGCGTCCGAGACGCTATTGCGCATGTGCGATTCGGCAGAGATTGTAATGAAGTAAGATGCCTCACTCTGTTGGAAAAAACCCGTCGAGCGACGATTGTCGACAATGGAATTCATTGTCGACAATTTCTATTATCGATTTTTGTCGACAACGTCGACGAATCGTTGCAGCCCTATTTCAAAGTAAAGCTAATGACTTTCACTTTGTCAATCATTCGTCAGGGAACTTTTAAAGTGAAACTTTCTGCCTGAATATTATTGCAGTGGGTATTCTGTAGTGATGAGAAACCCGACTCCTCGAACGGACTCACGGGTTTTTGAGTCGTTCACCCAAGTGAATCGGTCATTTGAGTCATTTGAGTCATTTGAGTCATTTGATTCAGTTGCGCATGCGCACTATTTCCACCCGTTCCAGGACCTGGAGGCTCAGCTGAACTGCGACATGAACCAGGGGGAGAATCATGTAGTCATAGTAAAATGATGAAACACTTCTGAGGAAAATAAACAATAAGTACACATTAGTTTTTAGTGATCCTGGTCTCTTTATTCTAGATTATGTGTGTTGTTTTTGAGGTTTAGTTGAATCAGAAAATAAATTAGATAAATGATTAAACTGAATAAATACCTGGCATCCAGAATGGCAGATATACAGTATATATTAATGTATACATATGTTTTTATAGTTTTTTTTTCTTCCAACATTCTGATTTTCTTTTTTTACTAGTATCTAATAATAAATAATAAATAATGTGACGTTCATAGGGCAGAACTAATTATAGGGGACAATATTAAATGTAACACAATACACGCTACAGTGGTATTTTAACATTGTTTATTGTGTATTTATCCATGTATTATTCATGTATTTATCTCTACAAGCTTTGTGAAACAAACAATGTATTATTTTTTTCTCTGCCGTCACTCGGAGATTTTCAGGTGAGGGAGGGGGGGAGGGCTCACCGCTCACCGCTCATGAGGTGAACGACACAGCGGAAGTGCTACTGACCGATTCAGTGAACGACTCTTTCGAGTTTCGAGGGGAGTCGGTCATGTGCGCTGAACGACTGAAGCGAGGGGAGTCGGTCATGTGAGCTGAACGATTGAAGGGAGGGGAGTCGGTCATTCGTGCTGAACGACACCGACAAGCTGACTCGAGTGTGCTGAAAGCCTCATGTGAATGTCAGGAGCCGGAAGCTGCTGTGCTTAGCGGCCCAGCTACAAGGAGGCTGTAGCAAAAATGACTCAGTGAACGAGTTAATGAACGTGAAAACTCGTGAGTCACCGTTCAGTAAAGTGACTCGCGGGTTTTGAACGATTCGTTCAAATTTGATCATCACTAGTATTCTGCTGCTCTGTCGTCACAGTTCTGCATCCAGAGTCGCTGCTCATTCTGCTGCTCCGGTAAGGGAGGAAAACAAACAAACAAACCAAGAAGTAAACAAAGCTACACTAGTTACGTTAATGTTTATTGACACTCCATGACAGCGATACATGGAGAGAGAGGAGTTCCTCAACTCCTTCATCTTTAAACCATGAAGTGCTCATAAAACCTCTATTTCTGAGTGTCCTTGCTTTGCATCAGTCGTCACTCACACCTTTGCACAGTTCACCAGATCAACATATTCTTCATTTTACCAAGCGACCAAAGACTCCTCAGATCTTCTTCCATGTTTAGGGTTTGTTTTCCACAGAGAAACGACGGGAGTGTTGTTAACAAATCTTATCTATGCTCTGAATATTTTGTGCTCCACTATAGGAGAAGTCTTCTGGTCATTTCACTACATTTTGCACAACAAAGTTTCATTAAAATGTTGATTTAGTCGTCATTGTTTACTTTAGTGAGACGTTTCCTTCACAACCAATTAAAACCATAAAGAAGTGCTGTGAAACAGGGAGAAAACGTTTGTTTTTCAAACTAAAAGTAAACATTTATCCCCATGAAGGTTCCTGTTACGCCGTCAGCAGCGACTGAGACAAACTAAGAAAGGACAAAAGAGTGTGAATGATCATCTCTGTTGTCTGTTGGGCGTTTTTGTTGCCTAAAATGTGTGTTCCAGAAGGTTTCCGGGATCTAAGTGTAGAGATGTGGCAGGTTCTACTCCCTGGAGCTGACCTTCACCGTGCCTGCAGGACCTCTAATGGAGGTGAGAGGTCACAGGTCACTGAACCATCACTGTCTCATTCCACTGCCATGCAAACTGAGCTGCACTTCCTGTTCCTTTCCTCACATTCCCTCTTCGTCCAGCTCGGATCGACTCATTGTGACGTGGAAAAATCTCTCCTGAGTCACGGAGAAGCTCTGAGAGGATCTGAATGTGATTCAAACTTTGATGGAGTTACTCCTCACCTGAAGCTCTTTCTCCACTAACGAGTAGAAAAAACTCAACATTCTCCACTCTGCCGTCTGATTTCAAGCAGAATCCCACTTGTTCACGGTGTATTTTTATATATATGTAGCCCGTCTATTGCCTGCAAGCAGATAGAAATTGGGCCCTGAACTCGTTAGCATAAAAACAATATTAGTTTGGGATTTGAAAATTAAGAGTACCAGGAAACAATCAATGGCAGCCGATGATGGTAAGTAGAGTTCACGGTTTGTTTTTTCACCTTTCACCTCAAAACAATTCACAGCCAACAATATGACAAAGAAATCTTAGTAAAAGTTAATAAATAAGATGCTACTTTATTACGAAAAAAAATACATTTCAACAATAAACAATCATGAAAACCTCGGCTAAGCCGGCATAAATGTCTTTCAAATCAAAATAACCCGTTGCCACTTAAGTGGGAGTTCATGGGAGAAATAAACTCAGTCTCGTTCTCCCAAACAAGTGGAATCAAATCCCATGAAATACCTTCTAGAGGTGGTGATGTGAGTCGTGGTACAAGTTGGAGCTGGGGCAGGAGCAGGATGCAGGAGGTGGTACAAGTTGGAGCTGGGGCAGGAGCAGGATTCAGGAGGTGGTACAAGTTGGAGCTGGGGCAGGAGCAGGATGCAGGAGGTGGTGCAAGTTGGAGCTGGGGCAGGAGCAGGATGCAGGAGGTGGTGCAAGTTGGAGCTGGGGCAGGAGCAGGATGCAGGAGGTGGTGCAAGTTGGAGCTGGGGCAGGAGCAGGATGCAGGAGGTGGTACAAGTTGGAGCTGGGGCAGGAGCAGGATGCAGGAGGTGGTGCAAGTTGGAGCTGGGGGCAGGAGCAGGATGCAGGAGGTGGTGCAAGTTGGAGCTGGGGGCAGGAGCAGGATGCAGGAGGTGGTGACGAGGGGCGGCTGGG
Organism: Blennius ocellaris; assembly: GCF_963422515.1. Classification (NCBI taxonomy): domain Eukaryota; kingdom Metazoa; phylum Chordata; class Actinopteri; order Blenniiformes; family Blenniidae; genus Blennius; species Blennius ocellaris. The sequence goes on along the minus strand of NC_137662.1, from coordinate 3,309,221 downwards.
GGCAGGAGCAGGATGCAGGAGGTGGTGACGAGGGGCCACTGGGGGCAGGAGCAGGATGCAGGAGGTGGTGACGAGGGGGCAGTGGGGTCCCACGTGGCCAGAGGAACTCAGAGCGCTATCTGGTGACGGCTGGTCGTCTTCGGAGGGAAAACAGTTCAGTTGCCGTTGAGAGCTCGGACACACGCTGCGAGGAGTGGACGTCTGTTCCACCACTGCTCATTGGCTGATGGTCGTACGGCTACAATGAAGTTCTGGGCTAAAACTTCAGCCGTAGTTCACTCAGTCCACACTTTGCTTGGTCAGCAAAACTCTCTCCCTCTGGCTGCTGTGTCTCCTTCTCTGCTCTCTCCAGGCTGGTTCACCCACACCCTCTTCACACCTGTTTCCCTGCACCCCTCTGCTCACCTCAGCTTCCCAATTATCCAATGAGCAGCCATCAGGCTGCAGCCAGGCCCACACCATCTCTCCACCCAGAAACATCACATTTAAGAAATACACAACATGAAGTACACAAATAAACAGTTGAATACACAAAATGAAATACATCAAACATTCAAATAAACTTTTGCATGTTGTACCTTTTTCAACAAACCAAAATAAAGGTATTTAAATCACCTTTTAATATATTTTAAACTATTTATCCCACTACCAGGGACATATATTTATCAATGTTTTAATATGTATTAATATTTTCCACTGGGCTACATATATGATATGTATATGTATATAAACACATATAATATGTATAATATGTGTATATTTGAGCTTTACAACAAGAGCGAACCCTGAGGCCCATCTAGTAATATTATAACATGTTACAGCTTCGCTAAACTTGCAGGATATTTAACTAGCAGGCGTGGAAACACCAGTTAATGAATGAACTCTGATCAATCATTTTCAACTCTAAATCTGCTGAAAACGAGCCGCAGAGTCACTGGTGCTGATGATGAAACACAACAACAGGCGTGATTCCACCAAACATCTGGCGGTAAAACGTGAGGCGCTCATGGCGGACGAGCTCAGATATAGAGAAGACACTAGTGATCGTCTGCTGGCTGAATATTGACACTAAAACTCTGAAAATCACCATTAAAATCCAAGCAAATGGTGAAAAGAAACAAGTTGCTCACAGTTTCATCTCTGCCTACATGATGACGTATTAAATGAACACGGTGGTTTGACGTTCTCTCATGTTCACCTGGAACCATCATGACCCTGAATTCAAGCCCAATTCACACAACAATGTTTTCAAGTGAAAGCGGAAAACGTTTTTGTGTTTTCACTTTACAATTGTGTCGTGTCGCCACGGCAACGTTTTGAGAACGATGTCCGTTTATACGGAAACGGCAGAAACGCTGAAAATGACGCATTTTAGCATGACAGGCCACAAGGTGGTGCTGTTGGTTGTTTCTGTAATGAAACTACACGTGTGTGTGTGTGTGTGTGTGTATGTGTGTGTGTGTGTGTGTGTGTGTGTGTGTGTGTGTGTGTGTGTGTGTGTGTGTGTGTGTGTGTGTGTGTGTGTGTGTGTGTGTGTGTGTGTGTGTGTGTGAGAAACTGAGACACACAAAAGACGACCACAGGGAGATTAATCGATTATTGATCGCCCTCCTCGTCCGACCAAGGAACATTTTGTTAGTTTGATTTGTCGACAAAAAACCACAAATCATAATCAGAAGCCAAAAAACTGGTCTTTTTCTCATTTGAGCCAGAAAATAAAAAAATGAGAATTTAATGTTTTCGTTTTCTGGCTTTTGAACAAAAATCGAAAAAAGGTTGAAATCAACATTGTCTTTGATGGGCGGGGCTTCAACGTGTCTTTTGTTTATGATTGGTTCATGTTTGCCTGAACTTTTCACAGTAAAAGTCCACATTAACACAACACACTGTTATGGGGGTGGACGGAGGCTCAAGTGCAGGAAGCAGCCAGGAAACACATTCAATGTTCTTTATCTTTTATTTATGTGTTTATTTGAGCAGTAAACATTCTGCTCACAAGGAGTGGGCTGAAGCAAGAAGCTTCTGAGCGCCGACCCCCAAACTCAGAGCAACAAAAAGTACATTTCACACTAGTGTAGAAAGAACAAAACAAACAAATCAACAAAGAACCTCCCACATTTCAAACGACCATATCAACATGGACCAAACTTACAACACACACACACACACACACACACACACACACACACACACACACACACACACACACACACACACACACACACACATATTTGACCCGTCGCCTAGGACCTGTTTGCCTTGGGAGACCCTACTGGGGGGCATAAAGCCCCCCGACAACAAAGCTCCGAGGGTCATTCGGGTGCTCACACTTCCCCACCACAATAAGGTAGCAGTTCAAGGGGGAGCTGATGTGTTGTTTGAAAATAAAACAACTTTAAATATTGGAAAATTGGAATGATCTACTTCTCATTTGCATTTTATTTTGAAACGACAAATCAGAATTCCTTCAAACTGACAGAGTGACATCCTGGGATGGTGTAGTATGACAGTGAGGTGGAATGACCCCGGGACACTAGGAATTTCGGAGATATTCCACCTCAAAGTCAGGTGGAAGGACGTCATATTCCAATATTCTGGTGGCCTTGGGCTCCGGGGTGGTGCTGCGGTCCCCCCCACAACAGTTCCATTCACATCCAGAGGACAAACCACACACACACACACACACACACACACACACACACACACACACACACACACACACACACACACACACACACACACACACACACACACACACACACACACACACACACACACACACACACACACTTCCACTCCTCATTGACGAGATTGTTCTGTTAATTATCAAAACCAAGTTGTTGTTTGCTTTTGTTGTTGTTGTGTTTGTTTGTTTGTTTTATTTATTTATTTTTGTTCTATGTCCTTTTTGTTTTTGCTTTTGTTATAATTGCTGTCATTATTTAGGTCTTTTGCTCTGTTGTTGCTCAGGCTGGTCTTAATCTCATGGCAGTTGGAAAATATTTAGATCACTGTGGTTAATGTATTATCAAAAAAAAAAAAAAAAAAGTATGTAGCACTAACAAGGGTATTGTATGTATTTTGTATTTTGAATTTTTTTTATTTATTTTGTTTCACCAAGTCTTTCTCTGTCTCTCCTCTCCTCTCCTCTATCCTCTCACCCCAACCGGTCCGCAGAATGCCGCCACCTCTGAGTCTGGTTTCTACAAAGGTTTCTCCCTGTTGGGAGTTTTTCCTTTCCACAGTCGCAAACACACCTGCTTGCTCATGTGGATATGTTGGGCTTTTCTATTTTCTCTATAACAGCAAATTGGAATGACTGTAAAGTATTAAAAAAATAAATAAATTAAATAAAATAAAAAAAATAAAATAAAATAAAAAAACTTTTCAACTGTTCAGCTTATTTCTTGCCACCAGGCGAAAAATAAAGAGAATTAATAATATAAAAAAACAAAAAAAAACAAAAAAAATTCCAATATTCAAAGTTGTTTTATTCTGAAACGACAGATCAGAATTCTTTCAAACTGACAGAGTGGCATCCTGGGAATGTGTACTATTACTGTGAGGTGGAATGACCCTGGGACAACTAGGATTTTTGGAGTTATTCTGCCTTGAATTCAGGTGTCATATTCCAATTTTCAATTTCATTTTATTTTGAAATTATACATCAGAATTCCTTTAAACTGACAGAGTCGCATCCTGGGATAGTGTAATATGACTGTGAGATGGAATGACCCCGGGACAACTAGGAATTTCGGAGATATTCCACCTCAAAATCAGGTGAAAGGACGTTATATTCCAATTTTCAATTTCATTTTATTTTGAAATTATACATCAGAATTCCTTCAAACTGACAGAGTGGCATCCTGGGATGGTGTAGTATGACAGTGAGGTGGAATGACCCCGGGACAACTAGGAGTTTTGGAGATATTCCACCTCAAAGTCAGATGAAAGGACGTTATATTCCAATTTTCAATTTCATTTTATTTTGAAGTTATACATCAGCATTCCTGCATACTGTCTGAGTGTTATGTTGGGAAGATCTATTATCACTGTGAGGTGAAATGGCTCCCGGACAACTAGGAATTTTGGAATTATTCTACCGCAAATTCAGGTTTAACATATCAATTTTCAAAGTTGTTTTATTTTGAAACTATACATCAGAATTCCTTTATACTGTCTGAGTGGCATCCTGGGAAGTCTCCAACACTGTGAGATGGAATGACCCCGGGACAACCAGGAATTTTGAAGTTTTTCCACTTCAAATTCATGTGTTCTGTTCCAATTCCCTATTGCATTTTATTTTGAGTGAATACTTTTAGTGAGTTTCTGATTTCCTTCTTGAAATAAGAGTGTTTGGTTATATCCTGATTTCCAAATAGATTTTTTTTGAAGAGCAACATCATACGGTTAAAAATAAGTTATATATATAAGTTGACTTAATATTTTGAAAACAATAGCTTGATTCCATTGATATAGTATTTGAATAAGTAATTTTTAGCTTGAATAAATCATTCTGTATATAAATTGACAACCATTCCAGGCTAAGTGATTTGAGCTTTTATTTTGAAATCCATCAGCGGAAATAGTACGCTGCATCCCTGATCACTGACAGCAGCAGACAGCCGCACGGCTTGACCGCAGTCTTCTGCCACTGAAATAGGAAGTTATTCAGACAAACCTTGGACTTTCTACGGAGTTCACCTGGAGTCTGTCACATACTGGTGAGTTTCTACAAGCACACTGAATTCAAAGTCCACCAACTTTCAAGTATAATAGAAAAGTACAAACTGTAAAGTCGCTCCGGTGGAAACTGAGGTTAGTTTCTAACTCATCGACAGAAACTGCCGGGATTTGTAACGAGTTGTGAGGTTTTTATCAACAGAGAAAATCACGACAACTTAAAGTGTGAGTCAAGCAGAGACTTAGAGGAGTTTATGACGTTTGAGAAAATCCTGTTATTTACCGCTTAAACCGTGTTATTGACGATTAAATGTGATTGTGGTGCGCAGCTTCAGTAAAACCGAAAGTAAAAAGCGCTGCGTCTCAAATGTGGAAAAACAGGAACTGTCAATGTTATAATACTTTAAGATGTCAGCAAAGTGTTTATAAAAGAAGCCAATGCGCCTTAAGAACGATTTTATGTGGTGGATTACATAATAAATAAATGGAAAAACATTCTTATTAGTATTGTCTTTAATTTATAGGATAGCATGTTAATTGAATGTAATAAATTAGAAATCAATACGAAAACAAAATCAGAGTACAATATAAATACGCACACCCCAAAATAAAGATGATGTATATAGGTGAATACGTAATATTAATATTTATAGTAATAGATAATAAGCAGAACAAACATTTCAAATATCCAGAGTTTGCACACAGTAAATTACAAATTATATACGAAACCAAATATTATAACGCTATACAGAGCAATATAAAGTATCTTATCTTTATATATATATGTGTATATATATATATATATATATATATATATTTTCTATGAAAAGAAAAGAAATTAGTAGAGGAAAAGAAAAGAAAAAAATATGTATATATACACACATATATATATATATGTGTGTGCGTGTGTGTATGTATATATATATATATTACTGTTGTTGATGATGGCCTAACGTTTGCACAGGCTGAACGACGTAACAGATACATGTTTATGAGGCATGTGTAATATAAAATGTATTTTTTTCTGATGCATATTATAGATATAGACATATTCAATACAACTTTATTGACAGTACAGTGAATTGTTGATAAGCAGTAAACTGCAATTTAATATTGCATGTTCGAATGCTACGTTATGGAGTAACAACAACAATAACAACAACGATAATAATAGTTAATAACAACAATAATAATAATAGCTTCACAATTGAATCAATGTCAGCTTTTCTAGTTCAAGATTTAATAGTAATAATTCGTTTTAATAATTTTATTGAAGTTGTTTTTTTCTTCTAGGTTTTGTGGCGCCCTCTAGAGGCCATGACACGCTTTGCATTAACTTTGCCTCATGGGCCATTTGGCTCTGCAACTTCTAGACTGGATCATGTGCATGCTGACTATGTGGGCTAATTTCCTAGTATTTCCAGACCTTCCTTTTCTATCGGGACCTTTGTATGTTTACTGTCTTGTTCTGAAGGCTCAAGTAGAATAGAATCTAAATGATTTATCCAAGAGGGAATTTTCTTTATAAGATGAAATGTTGGTTTCAGCATAATTTATAGAAATCCACTACAAGAAGGCCAAAGAACCACATGTACAATGATGCATTAATCTTTCAATCAACTCTTGTCTTTTGTCGTCAGGGTGTGAAGATGTCTGCTGCCAGTCCAGATCACTTCCTGTGCTCCATCTGTCTGGACGTGTTCACTCATCCAGTCTCCACACCATGTGGACACAACTTCTGCAACCAGTGCATCACTGAGCACTGGAACTCCAAGGTCATATGTGACTGTCCCCTGTGTCAAGAGGTTTTCTACAAGAGACCTCAGCTGAGGGTCAACACTTTGCTCTCTGAGGTTGCTGCTCAGTTCAGACATGAAGCTGAACACAAAGCCAGCAGCAGCTCAGAGCAACAAGCTGCCAAACCAGGACAAGTTCCCTGTGACGTCTGCACTGGAACCAAAGTGAAGGCCCTCAAGTCCTGCCTGGTGTGCCTGGTCTCCTACTGTCAGACTCACCTGGAGCCTCATCTGACAGTGTCAGTCCTGAAGAAACATCAGCTGGTGGAGCCTGTGGAGAACCTGGAAGGCAGGATGTGTCCGAAGCACCAGAAACCTCTGGAGCTGTTCTGTAAGAGCGAGCAGACGTGTGTCTGCATGATGTGCAGTGTTTTAGAGCACAAGACTCACCAGCTTGTTCCTCTGAGTGAAGAATGTGAAGGGAAGAAGACGGAGCTGAGGAAGACCGAGGCTGAAATGCAGCAGATGGTCCAGAAGAGACGAGTGAAGATCAAGGAGATCAAAGAGTGTCTGAAGAAGAGTCAAGCTGCTGCAGACAGAGAGAAAGCAGAAGGTGTTGAGGTGTTCACTGCTCTGATGCAGCGTGTTGAGAGAGATCTGAACCAGATGATGGAGAGAATGGAAGAGGAAGAGAAAGCCAGAGAGAAACAGGCTGAAGGTCTCATCAAACATCTGGAAGAGGAGATCAGTGAGCTGATGAAGAGGAGCTCAGAGGTGGAGCAGCTCCTTCACTCTGAAGACCACCTCCACCTCCTCCAAGGCTTCTCCTCCCTGAAAGCTGCTCCACCCACCCAGGACTGGACGGAGGTCAGCATCCCTCCATCATCCTATGAGGGGACTGTGGTGAGAGCTGTGGCTCAGCTGGAGGAGACTCTCAGCAAAGACATGAAGAAGAAGCTGTTTGATCCTGAGCTGAAGAGGAAGCAGCAGTTTGCAGTGGATGTGACTCTTGATCCTGATACAGCTCATCCTCGTCTCATCCTGTCTGATGATGGAAAACAAGTGAGTCATGGTGACGTGATGAAGGAGCTTCCAGACAACCCAGAGAGATTTTCTTTTATTGTGAGTGTTTTAGGAAAACAGAGTTTCTCTTCAGGTAAATTTTACTTTGAGGTTCAGGTTAAAGGAAAGACTGACTGGGATTTAGGAGTGAGCAAAGAGTCCGTCACCAGGAAGGGAAAGTTCACACTGAGACCTGATAAAGGTTTCTGGACAATATACTTGAGAAATGGAAATGAGTACTGGGTTAATAAAGAGCCTTCAGTTCGTCTCTCTCTGAGGTTTGCTCCTGAGAAGGTGGGGGTGTTTGTGGATTATGAGGAGGGTCTGGTCTCTTTTTATGATGTAGAAGCTGCAGCTCTGATCACCTCCTTCACTGGCTGCTGCTTCACTGACAAACTCCTCCCATATTTCAGTCCCTGTCGTAATGATGGTGGTAAAAACTCTGCACCTCTGATCATCTGTCCTGTCAATCAAACTGTCTGATCAGTTTTCATCATGAAACGTCACCAACAATGAACAAAGTGGTGAGAAAGTGACGATTCACTGTGATCCATGGTGAACAACTCTAGGATTTCACTGAGCAGCAGTTTGTACCTAAAGAAACGTTCTGACAGTTTGTCCTAAAGAAGTAAAGATCTGATGGAAGAGGAAACTGAGCAGTCAGATTCATGACATGTTTGACTCAATCAGGAAATTGTTCATGTGTTTGTTTTAGAGCTTCATGAGCAGGAATCTTTCAGTCTGTGTGTCTTCAAGCTGCAGAGTCACAACATGAACACACACGTTTTTCTCTGCAGCTTCAAAGCTTCTTAACGGCGACATTTAATGTGAAGATTTTACAATCAAATGTAACAGTTTGATGGAACAAGTATAAGAGCTCTCTCTTTAAAAAAAACCTTTTTATTAAAGTTTTCATTTATGTAGGATGATTAACACGGTGTGTTCAAATGAACGGGTTGAAAGGTAGGAGGTTTGTCCCACATAGTGTAAATTGAAGAGAAACAAAAAACAGCATCAGCAATAAAGTGTAACGGCTCTGTGAGGATCAGTGCAAACTACATCCTGATCACACGTCATTTGTGAGGATTTTACCTGTAAATTGCTGAATGTTTGAAAACATAGACTTCAGCTCATGAATATAGACTCACTTGGATCCCCTGGATTCCTCCTGAGTTTTTCCTCCATGGAAACATTATGGTTGGTGAAAGTTTTCTATTTTATTTTTTTTATTTGCTTATTTGAGCAGTAAACATTCTGCTCAAAAGGAGTGGGCTGAAGCAAGAAGCTTCTGAGCGCCGACCTCCAAATTCAGTGCAATGAAAAGTACATTTTACACTTAGTGTAGAAAGAACAAAACATCAACAAAAAGAACTTGTTCTATTTCAAACGACCATATCAACATGGACCAAACTTACAGTGTGTAAGTTTGTGTGTGTGTGATGTGTTTATAAAACACATCACACACACACACACACATATAAGTTGATCCTACTTCTCCCTCTAATGCGTTTCTTCTTCTCTGTATGTTTCAAAAGTCTTTTGTTTGTATTTGTATTTGAACAGGTTGATGTTTGGACATTGTTTCTACTCCATCTCCGATTTGTTCCACAATTGTTCACCTTTAACTGTCGGGCTAAAACTTTTCAGGGTTGTGTTTATGTTTCTGTGTTAAGGTTTGAGATAAGAACCCCAAAGCAGAGCCAAGAGACTAATTAAACAGAGTTCAAAAATGTATTTTCCAAACGGCAGGCAGGACAGGCAGTGGAGACAGGGGGCTGGCTGGCAGGCTGGCAACGTCACTCCAGGAGAGGCACAAAAAACCTGAGCACAGGAAAAAGTATTAACATCAAAACATGTCAGAGAACTAGACTAGACTTCCAACAGGGCACTACCAAGTAGACGGAATAATGTGGCAGAGGTGTGGAGTGACAACCAGGGTTTTGAAAACTGCAATTTGTGTGGAGTAGATTCAGGTGTGCCTCATTCTCCTGGAGGAGCCAGCCACGCCCCCCGTCACACACGCCCTGCACAGAAACAGAAAAGGGAGGGGGAACAGACAACAACAAAAAACAGATCCCTAACATTCTGAGTCCTAAAGTTTAATTCCTCACGTATTTCATAACGACCAGTACGATCTGGAACCTTCTTTGTATTTGTCTTTGTAACAATCTGTAACTTGCTTTATATAACATCTGTACTTTATAGAACATCTGTACTTTATAGAACATCTGTACTGCTTGGAACTCCACAATGTCATTAAACTTCATGATCTTTGTTTTAAGAAATAATGAGTTTGTGTGGTCCAGAAACCTTTATGAATTAATGGAATAGCTCTTTTTTGTAACATTACTATTGGTTTGACTGTGTTTTTATAAGTACTACCCCAAACCACAGTACAATAATATAAATAGGGCAAAATCAGAGAACAGTATAAGGTGTGTAGAGCTTTGATATTTAAAATGTGCTTTGCTTTTGCTATTATTGCAATGTTTCTTGAAATTTTCATAGATATATATTTAATGTGAGATTTCCAAGTAATTCTATCATCTATAAAAACTCCAAGGAATGTGATTTCATGCACCCGCTCTATAACAACACCCTCTATCTGAATTGTTTCCTGTGAATTGGAATTACAGTTGCCGAATATCATCATTTTGCTTTTACTCAGATTTAGAGATCATTTGTTTTGCTTGAACCACTTGTTGACACTCTTGAGTTCCAAGTTAACAATTTGACACAGTTCTAGTAGATTATCAGCAAAATGTGATCATTAGTATACGTTAAGTATAATTGCTTTACATCCTGTTGAATCATATCGCACCAAATCACTTTGTATTGCATTGTGTAGAATTGAATCTCTATCAAATTCATATCAAATCGTGTCGAATCGGGAACATGGTGAATCAGATGGGATCGTATCTAAGCTATGTATATAAGATTCTTAAATTTGCTGTGTTGTTAAAGTGTCACAGAAAACCTGCTGGTCAGGAAGGTTTTACATGAACTCAAACATGGATGTTACCTGACCACCGTTGATCATTTTATACGTTGTTTTTCTTTATAAATATGTATATATACACCTTCTTCTTCTGTATCAAAAGAAGAAGGCAATTAAAGATCTGCAGGAGCTTCTTGTGCACTTGAGCTCCTGTTGATCTTTCACGGCCTTCTTCTTTTGATACAGAAGGCCCTCGATGTCAGTTGTGATGCATCAACTTCTGCTTCCATGCAGAAGTTGGTGTATTGTGAGGCGTGGTTCACAGCCGCCTCCATGTTCTTGCTGTCCTGCAGAACATCCCAGTGTGTTTCTTCAAAGCAGTCATTCGGAGCCGGTTCCGGCTCTGAAGGCCACTTCATGAATGAGCGTGTGCTTGTAGGCAACTGCCTCACTATCAAGTGTAGTGAGGCTCCAGCATGAGATCGTGACCTGCTTTCCTCCAGTGCAGGCAGTGGGGAGGCACTGTATACATCTCTGACTTTTACATACAGCAGTCCACATGCTGGGTGACAGCAGGAAGTGTGGAGTCGCCATGTACATGATTGAAGTCACCACATATTAACATAATAGCCTCTGGGCAACAGTGGAGTGGAGGACACCACACCTTCCTCCCTGTTGCCACCAGGTGGAATATAAGTGCATGTACATGTCACTAAAACCACAATGACTATCTTTTCACAGTCCAGATGTGACCTGAGAAAACTGCTTGTTGCCTTGAGGATGTTTATGAGTCCGTGTGTTCCTCTGTTTGGCTTCACATTGTTGCTGAGTTGGAGGTCAGACTGGATGTGAGGATTATCTGAGGGGTTCGTTCAATCAAAACAATTCTTAACTGCCTAATGTGAAATTTCACGTCTTCTAGATTAATCTCACTAAAACATTAACTCTCGATCAAGACGGGAAACAATTCAGTAGTGGTTTCAAAGAAGGTTTACCCAGTCTTTCTAGGTACAACAGACAAGTTCCAAACAACTCAAAACACAAGATATTTTGACTTTGGATCCGCTTTTTGGCTTCATCAATGCCACATCACATTAATTTAAATATTTACTCAAATTCAGAAGGCAGAATCTCTTCGATTAATTCTTCAATTCCCTTTAATTTCATACAAGAAATAATGAGGGAAAAAACTACTTGGTTTCCCAATATAGATTGATGGTCTGAGCTTTTATAGTAAATAGACCTGTATTTAATACTGTATTAGAAAGAGGTCAAACATGTGACATTAAATTACAGATTCTGGTCAATTGAATGAAAAATTGTATTTAGGATTTAATGAAGCTCAATTTACAGAAAGAAATAATGATCAAAGTAATATTAGTGCTTTTAGCAGTGTAAACACACACTGTATATATGTTTCAACCTGAAATGAATTCCCTTTATTGTTCCTGCTCAAGGTCCCTGACAGTCGGATCAGTTCTTCTAGCCAATGTGTCATCTCTGGAGTGTGAAGAAGTTTGGACAGAAAAGTGACATCTTCAGCACCGTAGCTGCGTCCAGCGATGGTGCACTTGTTGAACTGCATGACGTTCCTAGTGACAGTGCCAGTCTGATCAGAGAAAATGTCCTCAATGTGACCCAGCTGCTCATTCAGGGTGGCGCTTCGAGCCTGAGGAGGAGGAGAAACATCAGCGATCAGACGCTGGAGCTTCACTCACACACTGACTGCTTTCTGTTTCCACCTCCACCAGTTATATGAAATAATTAAGATACGTAGACAAAGAACTTGATCTATCACCCTTGACTCTTGGGTTCGTAACGTGCTTGTAACACAAAGTCAATTACTTCATTGTGAAGGTTTTCCCAGAAGCATCCGGAGACTTTGAAAAGTAAACTCTCCCACGAGACATCGGCTGTCATTTTTGGAATAATTTCCTCCAAACTGTTTGTATTCGTCATGGCACTGCAGTTTTGTTAGGAAAAAACAAGTGTAGGCTTTTCTTGGGCAGAATATTAAAATGTGCATGTACTTGGTGGATTTGATTGTTTTACTGGAGAAAGTTCAAGGTCAGAAATTGACTCATTGTTTAATTGTAGTTAAAAAAAGTGTTTCAGTAATTCATCTTTTCTCGTAAAAACCTCACAAAAAGTGAATACAATTCACATATGGATCATGTTTAATATTTCTTAATTTCCTTCATTTCAGCATTCTTACATTAACATAATTATAGTGAAATGTCATTCTATCTTATCTATATTTCTGTGTACAACTCCTTTTTGTATTATTTTGAGCTATATTAAATCACTTCTGTAGAATTCACATTAAAACGGTCAAACTATTAAGAAAAAAGGGAGGAGAAAAGCTCCGCCCAATCAGAGCCTGGTTGATGAAGATGAGTACAGTTTGGTGAGGTCCCTTCAATTAGGGCACTACAGTCTCCTGGCGAAAGCCATGTCCCTGTAATAATAATAAAGTTGAGATTATGAAGAGAAATACAACCACTAATGAGAAAGCTAATATTTAAAAGGCCAGAGGTGGCCGGGAGGCGCTTCAGGACAGGTGGTGGAATCTGGTTCAGTGGGAGATGGATAAGATTGTTCTGGTTGTGGCCGGCTGGACACGACGGTGGACATGAAGCAGTTGGTCTGCGATCGGGACTGATGGTCGGTATGAATGAATGTATCCCACAACCACAGATCTGTATCGGTGGTGAGATTGTAATGACTGGTAAGGGCAGTAGGGGGCGCTGGTGAAGCATCAGTGACTGTGAGAGGAGACTCATTCAGCCAAGAAGGACAGTCGGAGGCGTGTCTATGGGATGTAAACAGTCAGTGGACCTATTGGCCCTCCGCTCAGTCTCACCTGTTGGACAGGAGCAATGAAGTGTCAGAGACTTGAACCAATCAGAACTCGCTGAATACTGAACTGATCTTCACCTGCTTCTCTTTCCTGCAAACTTCAGACATGCAGTTCTGATACTGGACACATGGTTTGCTGTGTTTTCATGTTCATGGTGGAATAAACAATAATAGAAGGTTCTGATTGGCGAACTATGATAGGTCATTTATAAACACACACACACACACACACACACACACAGTTGAGATGTGTTTCACAGTGCAGTGCTGCCCTCTTCTGGACAAACTCAATGACACAGACACTGGATTCACACTAAAGTACTTCTGAACATCAGTTATCCAGCAGGAATGTGTTGGTTTTGGTAAACAGGACTGATCAATGGATTCTTTCTATAACTGCAGTCAAACAATAAATGTGAACCTTTGTGTTAAAGTGTGTGAGCAGGTCAGTCAAGACCTGTTTGATATGAAAGAAGCAGGAGTTTAATAGTGAAACATGTGATAATGATCCAGTTCTGCATCAGTTAAAATATGAATGGAAACATTTTCTGTCTTCCGTTGTTGAGGCTGAAAGAAGTGAGTGACTTGTCCTGATAGAAACGTGATGTATGGTCACTGAGGGGAAGGCAAACCTCACAGTGGAGTTGATTCACGTGTCCTGTCTTTGAGCCATGCTCCGGTAAGGGAGGAAAACAAACAAACAAACCAAGAAGTAAACAAAACTACGTTAGTTATGTTAATGTTTATTGAAAGAATGAAGTGTTTCTAATCAATGAACTAAATGAAGGTTATTTTTGACAGCACTAATGAATATGTAATGTTGTTGGCCGTTCCAAAGCTGATTGTGACGCCAGTGGAGTGTGAAAACCCTCTGGAGGCCTTCAAGGCCGTCCAGGACTCACAGTGAGGAGCCGCTGGCTTCTGCAATGTACCAAAGCAACACAAACCATCCGTCGACATCTTTATTGAAGACCATGCTTTGTGCCGAGTCAGCGATGGGCCTGCTGAAACGTGGCCAGTGGTCAGCCGGTTCTAGGAGGAGTGTGGGATGTCGTTGAGGCAGAAGTCGGGCCGCAGGCTCTGGGAGGTGCAGTCTGACGTGTTCATGTTGCAGCGGCCGCAGTGGCAGCTCAGAGCCACGGGGTAGGCCACGGTGGGGTCCGTGCCGGGGGGGCAGTCCGGGAGCTGCAAGGTCTCGTAGTACATTTCTCCGTACACGCACACGTGCTGGTACAACTTGTGGAACAACACCTTGGCCACAGGATCCTGGAAAATAGACCACAGGAGAGGAAGTCTGAAATGTCACCGGCAGACAGTATTTTAAGTAGAAACTCCTCTTTAATCTGTTACTTGTGACAAAAGTGGAACATTAAGACGATATTTTGTGCTCCTGTGATTAGGAATTTGTGGTGTAGTAGTGGTGTTGTGTTTGTGGAGAGTACACTACTCATGATACACAACTACAAATATAAGACATGAGAGCAACTTAGGTTAATATTGTATCATTCTTTCTTCATACAGATTTTGCTTTATATAAATGACACGATAAAGTTTTGAGTAAACATCAAACATCAACATATCCTTCAAAAAGTACTTTCAGTTGAATATTCCTACTTCCAGTCATTGTAGTGAAAATTGTTCATAATATTATTATATATAATATTTATTTGAAGCTCCCACAGGTGAGAGGCCAAATGTCACTCACACAGGAGACTTAATGCATCATTTCCACCCCTTTTCTGGTTTCCCTGTTCTTTCCGTGTTCCCCTCAGAGACGGTACCTTGGTGGGACAGTGGCCGCTGCAGATGGTGGTTTCCACCGAGTGGCACCGGGGGCAGCCCCTCTTCTCCAGAGACACCATGTGCTTGATGGGCTGACAGGAAGGCAGCTGGAAGGCTCCTGGGGGGAGGAGGAGCTCCACATGAGCCACAGGCTGTTTCTAATGGGAATCCCTGTTTGGCTCATTGTTCACCAGCACATCTTTATGTTTACTCTTGGATACGAGGAGAAAACAATGACACAGATATCACTCAGCGTTTTTATTAACAGGACCTCTTTTCTTGCTTTTTGTGGTTTTAACTTTTTAGACATGACTTGAGTTTTGTGAAAGGAACTTATAAATAAAAATTATTATTATTATTATTATTATTATTATTGTAGTTTTAACAGGTTTTAAAAGTTAAAACTGACTGTATTTAAGCAGATAAGTGAGTCATTTGTATTTTACTTTGGTATTTATTTGTCTGATTAGTTTTTATTTCAGTCCAAACTTCTGAAGACAGATATCTGTGCTTTTTCTTCCTCTCCTCCTCTTTTGTTTCTAATTTTAACCTCTAAGAGGACGATCAGGTCACAGTGAAGGAAGCAAAGCAGCTGATGATGAAAATTAACAACAGAACTTGCAGAAAGTGAAGAATTTAAGAAGGATCAAGTTCCATTAATGATCAAGATGAACTTCTTTTCTGACTCAAATCTACTGAAAGTTCAATCCTGGTCGTTTCTCTAAACTGTCTCTATAAGATCATGTATTTAGAGGGAAAAGGGTATTTTCATGGACACAAAATGAACGAACACAGGTTGAAAGTGTTTGTTGCACCTGATGGAGCTGAAAGCCACATGAAGGACGCGGCTCCCAGGAACAAGCCCAGCGTCACCCTGCAGACCTGCGTCGCCATCCTGCAGGAGAAAGTCTGTTGTTTCCAGTGGGAATCATACAGATGTTCACTCAGCTGGAGCTCCTCTGGCTCCAAACTCACTTGTGCAAAATGTGTCCAAAACATTGATGCAGAAAAAACGTATAAAATCCCCTCCCATTCAAGATCCAGTTGATATTCCGTCACGTCTTTCTTAGTTTTAATTCAACTAAATGTGTAGGTTGAGGGTGAAATTTCCTGGTATTGATTGATGAGGATTTACTCACTTCTCATCTACAGTCACACTCTCAAATTCACACAATAGCCTGAAATACACTTACCTCTGAGGAGTGTGAGGGTCCCTGTGTGTGTGTGTGTGTGTGTGTGTGTGTGTGTGCAGCTCGGCCCGTCTGTCCAGTTTTTATAGCGACACAGGTTTGTGGTGTTCAGGCACCATCACCCTCATATCGAATGTCATTGGTCCTCAAGCTTTGCCTGTTTTGGTTTGAAGAACGGAGCTTGAAATCTCTATTTACCGGATGGATTTTCCTGTCGGTCCGTTTTTAATCCTCTCAGGGTCGTTTGATTTAGGAAAGGAAGTGTCTGGTTTGAGGTCAATGTAGAGGAAGTTACTGCTTCAACTGGCAGATTCAGCTGGACTGGGTTTTTTTGTTGTTGTTATTTAACAGTTTCATATTTTACCGAATTGAGTTTTCAATGTGTTGGAGACGCCGTGCTTTGTCTCATGGCAACATACTGGGAAAAACATTAAAATATGTTCGTGAAGGCTGTTGGGATCCATCAGAAGTTTTCCATTTAAGTATTCATAGTCTGAAATTGTTGTTTGTCTTTTTATTTTGTTTTTATTACAAACACTGATTCAGAGCCAAAAATGCTTGTTTTGTAAGAAGCTTCAACTCCCACAATTAAAAAAAATCTTCATTTCCTTTCTGAAATTTAAAGGCAAAACAATAAAACCCACAAACCCGTGTTTATTTCCCCATGAGGAAGCCTGGCTCACACCTTTAAATCCACTTCTTTATCCTCATATTCTTATTTATTCTCAACCTTTAAATCTGTTCAGTGTCTTCATGTTGTACTCAAAGATACTTGTAACATTACATTATCAGAATTGTCAGATTAGTTTGTTCTGTAAATGATTTTTGACATCAGAATGATCTCAGTGCTTCATCATGATGAAACGTTCATGTTTACAGCAGGAGGAGAATCACTGTGACACGATGGCTTCCTGTTTGATGGTGCTCACTTTAGACTTTGATCCTTGTTTGATCCTGGAAACTCTTGAGCAAAATGACAATCATTTTCATTAAAATATGTTGAACTCAATGGCTTCTTGGTCATGTGACCAATTGGCTCCAAATCAGAGTAGGATTGTGTCATTAGTCATGATTGTTCAGACACACCTCTTTTATTTCGTTTTTAATGCTCTTTATGAAAAATATTCCAATATTTCTGAAAATTACTGTCATTTCTCTCAATGGATTCTTGGTCATGTGACCTATTGACTCCAATTCAGTGTTGGATCATATCACTACTTATGATTGATGAGACACACGTCATTTAATAAGTGTTTAATGGTTTTTATGAAAAATATTGCAATTTACATGAAAATTACTGTAATGTTGCTCAATAGCTTGCTCCAGGTCTGTATTGGATCCCATAAGTAAATACGCTGATGAAGGTACAGCTCTTTCTATGCACATTTAATGGTCTTTTTTTTTATAATATTCACATATTCAAAAAAAACAAAAAAACAACAACTTTATTTAAGCTCAATAACTCGCAGGTAACAGATTCCAAATCTGTGTTGGATCACATGTCTCCTAAATATCCACCCAGGCTGGTTAAGACAGTCTCTAGTCAGTCCATATTGGATAAACAACGTGAAAACCATATCGTTTCAAAATGTCCTTTATTTTGAAAACCGAGAGCTTGACTCCGCTCCACGACGTTACCGCAGTGCTTGAAATGTCCTGGACTAACCAGCAGGGGGCAGCAGAGTGTAAGATTTTATGTGCGATTGAGGTAAAGTCAGCTCAGTATCACGTTCTGTGTCTCCAGTTCAATCCGAGCGTTTTCCTCAATCAGCCAACATAAAAACTCTATTCATGCATCAAAGCCTGTGTGTGTTTTCATAATAACACCGTGTTATACTGCAATAAACCATTTCAAACATTTATTCAGACAAGACAGAGGCTATTTCTCTTCTGGACTGTTATTTATCAGGTTGTTTTTGTTTTTTTTGGGGAGGGGGGGGCTCATACTGGTTTCTTTAAATGATCTAAGTTAACTCTTGTTTGTTGTATATTGATTTTTTTTTTCTTAAAATCATTGCTTTAGTTACGTCCTGGCCTATTTGGCTTCGCTGTCATGGCTCGCCAAATCATAAACCAGAGCGAATGAGAACAAAATCAGTGTGAAAACCACCGTTGGAGATGAATATGAATACATACATGCATTAATCATGAAAGCACCACTCAACTTGAGTTAATCTGGATGTGTGTGTGTGTGTGTGTGTGTGTGTGTGTGTGTGGGGAGGACTCTATCATGCAGGTCTGATTTCTCCAATGTGTTGCTGAAGGGACGGCGGTAATAAGTGAACGCTATCTGCAGATAAATGCGTGGAGAGCGTCTTGGCCCGGGCTCAACTCTGTCAGGTACAACGTGTCCCTGTGCTCGTGTCGCCGCGAGACGGCGGGCCTGCCCCCCGCCCCGCGGCGCTCACCGCTCAAACATTAAGCAGACGTCTGACCCTTCACGCACTATTATTACAAATAAGACAAACCGTGCACATAAATCAATTGAGCGGAGAAGTGGCTCTGTGTGCGCCGCCTGCTTCTGCACATCATGGACACAAAGTGCCTGTGTGCTGCAGGAGAATGCAGAAAATCCGACTCCTCTTTTTGATGTCACATGCTCCGTCTGGGCCCCCTTCGACCTGCCGCATAACGTCATTTTACCCCCGGAGAATTCAAAATGAATGTCGTAACGGAGGGCGAACGGACCTGCACAGTTTGAACCAAATCAAGAAGCTTTGGGACCTGATTTGTTGTTTTTGGTTCCCATTTAGAAACAGAAAAAAACAGATGTGACTTCAATGTGCTGCAAACATCCGTCTGAAATGAGCATTTCTAATTACGAGTTTGTGGTTTAAGTCAAATTCCACATGATTGAATCCGTGCTGAGGAGCTTTCTGTGTGGCGTTTGCACGTTTGTTTGGTTTTTTTAACCCCAAAAACATGAGCCAATTATAAAGCCGGAACTCGACGGAGGATTGTAGATGTATGGAGAAAAAGTGCGACTGGGTGAATGGAGGCTGTTTAGTTTGATGCAGGATTCCCATTCTTTTCATTCCAGACCTGCAGACTGCATGGAGGGTGTCAAACATATGGCTGGCAGGCCAAATCAGGCACACTGGACAACACCATGAGTGGAATACATACAAAAGACTTTAAAAAATAATACACATTTCTTGCATTCCCAAATCCAGCTCCTCCTTGATTTCCCTCCATTTGAATGTTGGCTCATATTGGATCTCCCCTGAAAGATCCAGGATCTCCATCACAGGCCCGGTCAGCCTGACGTGTCACCACATTTGATGCAGTCCTGTTGTTTTTTTTGTCACATTGACACATACCTGGAGGTCAAAGAAGGTCAAATATAATGACATCATAATCTGTTTGATTAAATATGATCTTTTTAACTCATTATAAAAGAGGAAATTGCCACAGAATCTTAGAAAATTGAAGTCGTCAGGATAAAAAGTTAATTTATGTAAACATTTGACTTAATATGAAGACCAAGCAGAACTCTCTTATGTCTTGTAAAGTAATGATTATGTCGTTAAGATGTGTGTGTGTGTGTGTGTGTGTGTGTGTGTGTGTGTGTGTGTGTGCGTGTGTGTGTGTGTGTGTGTGTGTGTGTGTGTGTGTGTGTGTGTGTGTGTGTGTGTGTGTGTGTGTGTGTGTGTGTGTGTGTGTGCGTGTGCGTGCGTGCGTGTGTTTTAATGAACGAGCTTGTATTGACTGGCTGGATGTTGACATTTCTGCTCCTGGACTTGCAGTGAACATTTGTCTCACGTCTGCTTTTCATGCTGTCACGCATGCATTTGCAACAGTCGTGCACGTGCAGGCTGGTGGTGCAACTTTGCTGAAGGGCACCTTGGTTGACACCCCCCCCCCCCCCCCCTCTCCTCTCCTCTCCTCCTCCGAAACACCTCCCTGCATCGCCCGGTCTCTGTCACATCAGAATAATCTGACGTGTTTTGCGCATTTCCTGCAGCGGCTGCGTGATGTCCAGGGGAAGTTGCAGCTCCGGCAGCTCTGGATGAGACCAGGCCCCGGTGTGCAAACCGAGCAACAGGAGCCCCCGGTCCCACCCCCCACCATCCTTCCATCCCTCCCTCCCTCCCTCCCTCCTGTCTCCGCCCCTGCTGCGGTGCTTCCAGCCGCTGTCTGAACCCCGATGCGTCGCGACGCGCGGCGGCCGGCAGCAGCAGCAGCAGCAGCAGCAGCAGCAGCAGCTGGATGTGGAGCCTCCCTCTCTCCCTCCCTCCCCGCACACGGCGCAATGCAACACGGCCAGGCGCGTCCCGGGAAGCCCGCTAACGCAGAGAACCATGACGGGGGCGACTCACATCTGGGGGCCTTGCTGAAAGCGACTCAGCGTCTCTTTCTCAGTGCGTAAATCCGTAGGATTTTGTTTGTTGTTGTTGTTGTTTTTGTTTTCGTCCGCCACCGGTTGATCGCACTGTTTCCCGTCTCGGACCGGATCGTCTTCGCCTCCGCCGTCATGGTGGTCTTCAACGGCCAGCTGAGGATCCGGATCCGCGAGGCGGTGGACCTGAAGCCCACCGCCTGGTCCCTGCGTCACGCCGTGGGACCCAAGACGCAGACCTTCCTGCTGGACACGTACATCGCCCTGAACGTGGACGACTCGCGCGTGGGCCAGACGTCCACCAAGCAGAAGACCAACAGCCCCGCGTGGAACGACGAGTTCACCACGGAGGTGCACGACGGCCGCACGATCGAGCTGTCCGTGTTCCACGACGCGCCCATCGGCTACGACGACTTCGTGGCCAACTGCATCATCCAGTTCGAGGACATCCTGCACAACGGCAGCAGGCACTACGAGGAGTGGGTAAGACCCTCTGGTGGGGGGGGGGGGGGGGGGGGGGGGGGTCTGATGGGATCAAACACTCACAACCACCAGCTGTGTGAACAGCTTTTAGGAATCTGCTCTGAAATGAATGAAAACCCATTCGTCTGCTCGACATCAGCCTCGTTATCTCCCCTTGGTGATCAGAGATGCTTTAGATCAGTGGTTGGAGCCTCACACAGTCCAGGTTCACCTGGGAAATAGTGCCACAATGTTAAATGTTCTTTTAATAACATATCTGACGAGGAGGTGCAAACCAGCTTCAGCAGAAATGCTGGTTTTATTGTTGCTGAGAATTTAGACTTTATTTTGAACATATCTCACAATATTTTTTTGCGTTGCTCCAGCCAATCACCTCATGGTTGAATTCAAGTAAACAAACACAGAAACGTTTGGTTCATTTGTAGGAATGTGGTGTCAGACACCTTTTACATTTTGTACAGTCTTTTTATAATAATAAAAAATGCATGATGATGATGATTATTATTACAGACCGGTAAAATAGTGCTATCATACCCTTTAGATTTAATCTTTAATTATTTTTATTTGTTGCTGTGCAGAGTATACATGAAGAGAATGGCAGAAAAAACAGTAAAATGTCAACATAAAGCCAATTTTAATGAAACATTGTGGTGGAAAATACAGTGAAATGTCCAAAAATAACTGTTGCATTATGGGTGTTTTTCCAAACTCACCCTGACAGCATGCAGGATAGTTCATGGCGTCACTGATAGATCTCAGCTCGGGTCTCAGTGTTGTGTCGTCTCGCCACTCTTATGAAGTCCGTAAAAAATAAATTAATAAAATCAATGTTTTCCTTGAGATTTTTACCATTTACTTGGTGATGCTGCTGTTTATGCATACAATGATGACTCTGCTAAAAAAATGAATCCATTAATCAGAACATATTGTAAAATATCCAAACCTATTTAACTTTTTCCTCCAAAATTATGTAAAAAAAAAAACCTGAGTCTTAATGGCTGATTCTACTCATATTTTGGTGGCGTAAAGCCATAAAATATCATGTTTTCAAGGTTAGGAGACTGAAAACAAGTTCTTCAAGCGTATCGTTGATTGTGTAATATTTTAATTTCTAATAGTAGAATTTGGGAAAAACAGGTTGGGTCAGGTGCTCATATTAAAAGGATGGATTACTAATACTCAGAGTGTAACGTCTGATTTCAAAACGTTAAGTGAAATGACTATTAAAAAAAAACATGTTAGAGTGAGAGAGTCCAGACTCAAGTACTTTATTATAAAAGTTATGGAAAAGAAATGAAGAGTGGCACTGCAAGTCTGTGCAAGTTGTTTTTGAAGATAAATGACTGTGGATGATCCTCGTGCCAGAAATGAAAAGCTCCGGGACATGCTGCCTGTTCCGTTGTCTTGGATCACTTCAGTGTCTTTGACGCCAAATTAGATTGTCGTCGTCCTGCTGGCGTCCAAGAAACGAGGAAATATAAGTAGTAGAGAGACTTTAGATGTGTAATGTGGTGGCTTCTCCTGAGAGGCGTCCATCTGTCTGCTGTTGGATTTGAATATGCTTAAATAATAGTCTTTTTTTTGCCGCTGCAGTACGATAAAAGCCTCATCATGCTTTGGTGTCAGAGCCACAATGAGAACAGTGATGTTGCGGCACATGACAAATAAAATTCTCTTGTCCCCCCCCCCAAAAAAAACAAAACAAAAAAACAAATAAATTATTAATCGGATTCAGACCATGTCGTCTAAATATGACAGAAAGTCCTATGCTGGCCAGAGTAAACAAACATATGGACACTGAACACTATGATCTTTACCACAAAGCAAGACCACGAGATAACACTCAGGACACAGAGGCGTCCTTTGTATCTGCCTGTTTCTGAAGGAAATAGCAATTCATCAAGTTAACGTTGGGACTTTTCCCGTTGCCCTTCGGGATGTCGGTTCATGTCATCATGCTGATGGAGGAGTCGGAATCAAAGAACCTTTGGCTCTTTAAATTGATTTTCTACTGCAGCTTTGACACTTTGGGATCATAAAGAGTATTTATGCTGGTTCCTTCTGACCGACCTGAGAAGACTGAAGAGAAGAGCAATAAAGAAGGTCTCCCAGCAACCTCAACCCACAGCAACTTCATTGCCCCCGCCGACAAAAGTTGAGCAACTAACGAAGTTGGCCAAGGTGGTTATGTTTTTGTATGCGTGAATTTATTTATTTATTGGTTCGTATGGATGCATTTGACCATTTTTTTGCAAAAACTACTCCCCCGGATTGCATGAAATCTTCAGGGACGATTTTCCATCATCCAAGGAACAATCGATTAGGTTTGTGGGACGTTAACGACTAACCGTTTCAGAATAAATCTCCAAAAAACTGAGAAAATATTTCCCATACAAAGAGGATAAGAGACGCACCTCATGGCGGAGATCAAAGGGGATCAGCGTCTGTTGCCACGGAGACAGCGTCTGCCGCTCCCTGCTCAGTGTTTCACACAGTGATGTAGCTTCCTGAGCAAGCTAGCATCAATATGAGCTAATGGCTACCATGCTAACTCATAGCAAATGTGGCGTTGGCGAAGGTCTGCACTCTACCGAGTGTAGCTCTACTTAGAAAATGATCCAGGGTCTAACAGCTCTTTAAATATGATCAAACCTTGTCAAGAGGTTTAAAGAAGGATTTTAAATCCTATTCTAGATTCAACAGGAAGCTCAATGAAGAGACGATAATGAGGAATTACACTCGTCTTCCCGGGAAGCAACAACAGCGATGATTCATTTCTCCGAGTCTTTCAGCGCTTTTCAGTCGGTGAAAGTTTAATCTGCCGTTGCACGTTTCCTGTTCACACGTTCAGCGGACATAGAAGTTCATTATCATGCATGTGAGGTGGCGTCTGCGTCCGGAGGACCGAACCGGAGCGAGATCTCGGGACTCTGCTGCCGCATGAGCCGCTATCAGACGGATCTGCCAACAGCTGCTCGCGTGACGGCAAAAAAACCCGCAGCTGAGAGGAGTTTACTGAGGGCTGCAGGTCATTACGGCACATAACACATAAAATGAAGTGCTTGTGTGTGTGTGTGTGTGTGTGTGTGTGTGTGTCCTAGGGCAGTGCAATATATCACAAATGTATTGTAACCACAGTATCGACATGCACGGTGCACAGAAACATGATAAATGATGGTTTCATGCAAAGAAAAGAGGGATTCACAAGAAATGTGCAAAGTCACAAGAGAAGAAGGCCACTGCTCTATTAATTCCATATCTAACCATCTAACTCCAGAAAGGACAGCGTGTTTGTAGGGTTTGTGCACCGACGCTGGATCTCGTTACCTTTGGTTCGGCGGGAAGGGGGCGTGGCTCGGCCTCATGCATGATTCACGTGGACACGAGGCGGCGCGGCAAAGGAGAAAAAAAAACAAAAACGAAAAGAAAAGAAAAGCCTCTCGTTGTTGTCCGAGGCGGAGAAAGCAGACGGGTGTTTGATTGTATTATTGATGAGGCCGTCTGGTCCGTTAGAGGCGGCGCGGTGGGAGACATGAAAGAAGAGGAGGAGGAGGAGGAGGAGGAGGAGGAGGAGGAGGAGGAGGAGGAGGAGGTGGATTTGGATCAGAAAGCAGAGCCGTGGGAGTCGTGTGGCGCTCTGGCGGGAAGGTTGAGGTTGTGGTTTTATGTCGTTGATGCTCTGCTGCCGGGTGTCGGTTTGAAATGTACCGACGACTGATGTTAATATTGTTAAAATACTCGTCACTATCGCTGCAGGTTGTCTGGTCTCCGGCTGAGATGGCTACGGTGGCGCGGTTTGTTTTGTGGATGTAGGAAGAAGCGAAACAAGCGAAAACGCATCGTTTTTTTTGTTTTAGAAATGTTTTGCGTTCACATGGCAACGTTTTGAAAAAGATGTCTGTTTTACAGCGGCCCTGAAGGGCAAGCCACAACAACAAATTGAAAAACACGTGTTTTTCACATTGTTGTGTTTTTCAATTTGTGGTGTTGTGTTTTTTGTTTTGTTTTTCTTCAATTTGTTGCTGTGTTGAGTGATTTCTTGTTGTGGTTTGCACTTCAGGGCCACCGTACTGTCGTAATGGCGAAAAAACTGAAAACCATAGAGTTGGAAGGAATTTTCCGCCGAATCGGTCATTTTTGTGAAACGTCTAAATCCGCTTAAAACATTTTGGGGGAGGATGAGGGGCGACATTTTACTGCTCATCAAGGATACAGTTGGATCAGTGTCGAATCGTATGGAAACCAAATGTTCCGCTAACAACGGGAAATTAATCAATTAGCATATTGATCAGTGATTGGCAGAGAGAGAGAGAGAGAGAGGGATTCAGACCAGTGGAATGATTTTATTTCATTCCGAGCCAGAAATGTTGGCCGCGGCCTGTTTTGAGATTGTGAGCAATCTTTTCCATGGAAATAATAAAAACTTTTTTAACACGAGACGATGAAGCAGCTTGACGAAGACGTCAAGAGCAAATGTGGTTCTCGACGAGGAAACGTCAGGATTAAAACTGGGACAAAGATCGACAAGATCAGCGAGACATTTGGACAGTTTCTTAAGAAAGACTGTACGATTCAGTCCAGGGCTTATTATTATGTTTTTGTACGAAATACACCTTAAATGGCTTTGAATGGGTAGAAATTGCTGACATGACTAAGTTAGTTTGTTATTGTGGTGGCTGTCAAAATAAAAGCACCAAGTCCCAGGAGAATCGTGACACCGTAGAGGAAAACGTTGTTCTGATTGTCCATGTACTGAGCATGTGCAGAACAACGAGTTACTGTGGCCGTGGTGGCATTAACATCCCGTTTCCATGGAGACGGAGTCGTATGGCTTTCAACAAGTTGTGTTTTCGGTGGCGCTGAGCTCCATTGTTGTTGTAAACCGACTCCCAAAATGCAACAACAGCTTCCTGTTTTCACGTGAAAACGTCAGAGGTGTCTCAGTTTACTTGGAAAATAGACCATTTGAATAAAGTAAACCAAAGAACTGGAGGCGGGACAAATTGAGGAAGTGATGCACTTTTAAAAAGCAAAACCTGCGCTGGTCAAAAAAGCTATTCATGTTTTCAGAGTAGAGATTCAATTCTTCATGAAAAATAAATCCAAAACAAAGTCAAAGATCTGGTGACGTTATGGACCGTGCACATGGTGGACCATCTGGGGGAAATAAAAATATTTCTTTGATAAAAAAAATTGATTTGTCCATGAAAAACAGCACTTTATAGAATTTGTATTTAATTGTAAAATGCCCCTCCTTTTGTTTCTTGGTAATACAGGAGTGTAGGAGCGACTGGCAGGAGGATTTGAACCAATTTTATTCCCATGCAGAGAAATTTGCAAGCAAAAAACAAACAAACAAACCTGAATATTGTGTGACTTTGCTCGTATTTAATATTTACAGTACGTTGCGTCTTTTTCATTGATTTTCAAAAGCCTCAGAGCAAATGTCAGTGTGTCACCATCCCATAATAGGTTGGGTCTCAGTGTTTTGTTAAAGCGTCGGTGTCTAATCCAGCTGAATGAGTGGCTTTGGAGACGCTCCCACATGAGACAAGTCTCAACTCAACTCATGTCGTCTGCCACTGAGAGAAACGTTGTGGGAACAGAACTTCCTAACCTGAGCTGCAGACGGAGACGCTTCCGTCCCCCTGAACAACGGATCCAGACCACAAGTCTTCCTGAAGCCTCGGAGCCACACAGGGCGGCACTTTCATGGCGTTTCCTGGGTCATATTATCGAAAGTGCTTGTGTAATGAATGAATGAGAGAGAGCGAGAGAGCGAGAGAGAGAGGGGAGAGAGAGAGGGGAGAGAGAGACAGAGAGAGAGACAGAGAGAGAGAGAGAGAGAGAGAGAGAGCACCACTGAAGTTGGTGGCTGGAATCAATACGGGTTAGAAGTCACCAGTAATCACAGAGTTGATTAGCGGCAGGCTAATGTGCGGCGTTGACGTGGTCAGTAAAAGTGGATTCAGGAGAGATTGAGCGACATTTTCTCTGGATCTGTCCATTTGAGTTTCATATTCCGTCGTGCTGAGAGAGACCGGAGTTTGCATGTTCTCCCCGCGTTCTTCCCCATGGGGATTCTTTGACTCCTCGGCCTCGTTTCACACGACAAGGTTTTCAAACGAAAACCTTTCGTTCTTGTGTTTTCGTTTCTTTAAAGTGTCAGAAAATTAGAAGGATGCAGAAAGAAAACGTTGGCAGACTTGGAGCAGTGAGGAAAAAGTAGTGATGAAGACTCTCATTGATATCTGGTCTGAAGACTAAATATCGCGGTTGTTTGTAGCTACCTGTTAGCCACAAGCTAACTAGCCGAGCCATCACGGGCTAAAGCAGCAGGACTTTTGGTTCTGGACCGATCAATGAGCCGTGTTTCTTCTTCACTTCCTCTCTGGTCAGTGTTTGTTTCAGGCGACAGCGCCCCCTAACCACCACCTGTTGTAATTACATGACATTTTGCAGGTGGTTTGGTTGTTTGATTCGATCTCAATGGTAAACATGAACGCCACCAAACCAAACGAAGGCAATTCACAAATTACCAGCGATCCCCAGGTCATAATAATCTCACCAACCATACAGTGTGTTTTATATTGCTTTTCCATTCTATTTTGTATTTTACGTCTATATTACTCAATTTCTTTCTTTATTATTTATGTTTTTTGGCGTTGGCCGGGCCTCGGGGACAGAATTTTGTA
This sequence comes from Blennius ocellaris, assembly GCF_963422515.1. Lineage (NCBI taxonomy): Eukaryota > Metazoa > Chordata > Actinopteri > Blenniiformes > Blenniidae > Blennius > Blennius ocellaris. The sequence continues at coordinate 3,281,454 of NC_137662.1, read as the reverse complement.
CTGTCGTCCTTGAATATAAATGAACGTCTTGGACAGTTTCCAGTGTCGCCTGTAATGAAAAAAGAAAATGGTTGGACCAAATTAAATGAATTGTTTTGATTAGTAACAGATAAATGAATCAAGCATTTCAAACCTAATTCATTAACTTGAGTTCTAAGAACTTGATTTACTTCAATATTGAAGCAATTCAATTAAGTTTGGTCCAAGCATTTTCTTTTTTCAGTGTACAGTGTTGAATTCTGTTTGCAGGACTTTCCTCCAACAAAGAAAAGATCATAAAAGGTCAAATGAGAAAAATCAGGCATTATATCTTTAGAGAAGAAGTCTTAACAGGGAAAAAAAGAGGATAAATCACCATTTGTCACCAATAGAATCATCTTTACTTCACAATTCGGTCCTTCTTAGTTTCTAAATCAACATTTTCCAAAGGTAAATGGAAACTGTCGCTTCTGTTTTCTTACAAAGCAATGAATCTCGATTTAAATGTAGAGAATACAACCTAGAAAACAAACCAAGCTGAGAAATGAAGGGATGAAGAGCTCATATTAATCAAATTAAACCCGTTGCTATTTGTTATTTCTGGGTTGCAGCTCTTCCTCTGCTCCGTGCGATGGCGGCGGCAGCGTCTGTTTAAAGAGGAGAGCCTCTGCAGTGGAAAGTCACCGGCACGTGACCGGGAACCGCACAGTGTGTTCGCCGCCGCGCTTCAGTATACACAATATTTTTCAGCAGAGCCGTGCCACCTGTCCGCCGCCGCAAAACAAGTCTTCCAGGAACAAGCCCTCCCCCCCCCCCTTCCACCGCGGGGGGAGGACTTACTGTTAGTCAGCACTTTGTTTTCATGTGTCTCTCGCTGTCCTGCTCTGAAACTGAAGCTGCTGGGGAAATAGTGAATAAAGTACCTGAGGTGATTTGTTTTTCAGCCACATCATGAACAAAATATCAACGTTTTCTTTCTTTCTCCTCTCTTCAGAGCATTTTTTTTTTTCAACCAAAAAAAAGTAATTTCATAAATGGGATCAAGTATCTTTGGCTTTTTTAACAGTTGAGGAGCTGCTGTCTGTCCATTTCATGTTAGAAATAAAGATGGGGCGAACAGTCACAGCCGTACATAAAGTCTGTGACTGTCGTCGTGATTCAGCTTATTTTGTCAGCGGTATAAAATACATGTTGCACTTAAAACAAGTTCCCATTGATCAATAGTCTCCATTTAACATTGTCGTGGAGATTTAAATGTTATGGAGAAAAATCCGCCTCCTGTCCTGCTGAACTTCTCTGGCGTCCGTCAGGTTGGCAGTTTGACTTGTGTTCCCTTCACAACGCTTCAAGTGAAAATGTGTCTTTGTTTCAGAAAAGTTTTCACAGTTAAGTTTTGAAAACGATGTCGGTTTAAATGGAAACTGTGTGTTAGCATGCCAGGCCACAAGTTGGTGCTGTTGCTTGTTTTCATAGTGGAACCAACAATACAGCCTAAACATTAACAATGTGAGAACACGGGCAGACAAAGAAAGTGGGATTGTTATGACGGTGACTGTCAAAATAAAACCACCAAGTCCCCGGAGAGCATGGACTGGGAGTCATGACACGCTGGAAGCCGCCATTGTTGTTATTGTCCATCTCCTGAGCATGTGCAGTTGTTCATCGCCAGAGAGCCGGAGCGTTTTCACCCTGTTTCTAGACTCGGAATGTTTTCAAAAAGTTGCGATTCCATTCTTTTTTTTTAAGTTTTACCAAAACCGAGTGTGTTTTCACGGAAACCCAAATCGGAATGTTTTCAAAAGGTTGTCGTGCGCACGAGCAGTAACAGCCTTTCAGAACTGTAGCATCCCTCCCCCTTTCCCATGGGGATGGAGCATTTTCAAAAACTTCCACCTTGGGAGCCGCCTTGAAAAAGTTTCATTTGCAGTGGCTCCGAGCACCGTTGCCGTGGAAACGGGACACCCAAGACACAAGTAAAGTTACTTGGTAACGTTGCGTAAACGAGTCCTCTCTGCGTTGAATTTGCGTCTTCCTCCCTGCACGTGTTTGAGGAATTGTTTGTTTTTGTTTTTTTTCACACCCTAAAATGAGTAAAGTGTTTAAAAGACGATCTGTTAACGGATGCAACAGCGTGAAAAGTTGCGACTGTCAGATGAAACGCGGCCGCCCTCTCTGGCGCTGCCATTCAGGAGCAGACGGCTCACTTCAACGCCCTCTTTGTGTCTGGGCCTCCCCTCCCTCGCTCGCCCTCGTTCGCCCTCGCTCGTCTGTTCAGCAGGAACTGTCAGACACACGATGTCTTTCTCTCTCTCTCTCTCTCTCTCTCTCTCTCTCTCTCTCTCTTTAATGGCGAGCTCTCACAGGGCACTTGAAATCACCGCCTTTCCTTTTTCTTTTCCCCTCTCTCTCTCTCTCTCTCTCTCTCTCTCTCTCTCTCTCTCTCTCTCTCTCTCTCTCTCTCTCTCTCTCTCTCGGCACAGTGCCACAGATCAGGCGTGTTTCTGAAGTACATTTAATTAAATAGTCGGGTTAATTTAAAGTTCTCCATTGGGAAAGTCAGAAGCACGCCACCGCGAGTCGTCACCGGCGCCGTCCGTTACAGTTTTCAAACCGCCGTATGTCGTTCTTCACGCCGGGGTTTCTTACATTCATGCTTTTTCTCGCTTATTCTGTGAGCCGGTTCATGAATATCAGCTGTCGACAGACTTTGTGTGGGCTTAGAGGAGACGTGTGATTTGTGAATATCTACCGTTCGTTTTTTGTTGTTGTTATTTTTCAGCTTCTACTTGTCTAATCTTGGTTTGAGAGTTTCGGCCAACTGAAATATCTGCTGATGCTGCGATATTTCAAGCCAGACTGGTCACGGTAATACTTGTACCTCCATTTGTCTCGGCTTCAGCTACACACACGCACACACACACACACACACACACACACACACACACACACACACACACACACACACACACAAACAATAAATCCTTTTTTCAGACACTTTTTTATTCCAAGTCTCGTTACTTTGTGATTTCAGACTCAATGTTTTCCAACTCTGTGAGATAAACCGTCTTTGTAATATTTCATTCCGAGCCGTGTTTTACTCAGGACAGGTCGTGTTCCTCCATATTGTTTCCATCTGAAATTGGGGTGAAAACAACCTACAAGCCTGCGGAGCCGCTGTCTCTCTTTGTCCTGTTGACTGAATTGACAGTTAGCATTAGCATTAGCATTATCCAAAGTGAATTCTCCATCACTGGACGAGTCCCAGAAGGAGGCTAATCCAATTACTGATCACTAGTTACTTCTTTAAAAAGTAAGTTAGTTATTTCACCGATTACTTGTGTTTAAAAGTAACTAAGTTAGATTACAAGTAACTTTTAGTTACTTTCAGCAGCTGCCACCACCCCCCATCGTCTGAACATAAAACCTGCTGATCCTGCCTCCTGCACCTTGTTTATACATATTTAACCTTTGACCTTCATTCTTTGTTGTATTTATATCTGACTCACGCTTTTATGATCACATTTTACTATTACTGATATTTATTTACCCAGAGATGTTGTTGTCATCTGTTGTTGCATTGTTTATTTATTTATTAGCACTGCCTGCTCTATGAGACGTTATTTTCCCCTCCTGGATAAATAAAGTCTGTCATTGATTGGTTGATTTAAAAAGAGGGGATTTATTGCAATGTTAAGGTTTATTGATGACGATGGTTGGTTCCAATTCTTATGTGTTCCCTGAACGCACCGTTAGAGCGAGTTGGCCTGTGATTGGCTGAGAGTGGAGAAGGGGGCGGGGCAGATGAGCTGCAGCGTCTGTTTCTATTGGGAGGAGGACGGTTCTGTTTAACAATAAAGTGGCTTTGTAAACAAGAAACTGGTCCTTCTGGACACTATGATAGTAACAGTGACTTGGACCAGTAACTTTAATCTGATTACTGGTTTAGAAATAACGTGTTTTATTACTCACTACTGAAGAAAGTGGTCATATGAGTCACGCGTCACTAATTAACATATTACCAGCATCACTGATGGTTTAATGAGAATTTCAACCTTACGTGCCTAATGTTGGTGTGAATTTCACTTTAAAGCATCAAATCGATTCCTCACGAGAATTGTCAGACGCTCAATATGATTTTGTAATGAAGAGTTATGCCTCCATCAGGCCATTACAGAAGTACTTTATTTTGCATTTAAACACTTATTTCAACCACAAGAACTGATGAGAGAGGATGAAATGTGCTCGAGAGTCGACGTGAATCTGAACGTGTCATGCACATTTGGCCAATCAGAAGAAGCCCCAGGAGCATCAGGAAAATCTGTCTGAGGCCAAAAATAGTGTCATACCGAATCAGCAGATGTGGCGTGAATTTAATGTAAAACACAAAGACAATAACATCATCTGCTAGAGTCCTTGTGTGTGTGTGTGGGGGGGGGGGGCAGTTTCTTAGCTTCATAGTCTTCATAATGTTGGTTGAAAAATGCATAAGAGGTATATCTAACTGCACAATATATCACGAATCGTTATCGCGATACCAATGAGAGTGAATGAAAAAGTTATATAATAAATCCATCCACCCATCCATCCCTCAATCCATCCCTCAATCCATCCCTCAACCCATCCATCCATCCATCCATCCAACCAATGCTAATTTAAAGTGTCACGTTTCAAAATATTAAAAAGATTCACAAATCTAGTGCAAACAACTAATCAATAGGTTTAATTTGATTGACCTGGACTGAAGCACAAAGAGAATGTTGAAGGAAGTAAAACCCAGCAAGTTCCCCTGTTTGACTCTTATTTCACAGCTGATTCTCGGAGCCGCCCCCCTGCTGCTCCAAACAGGTTGGACCGATTCTAATACGTGGAAATCAGGACTGCATGTCAGATGAAACGGAGCGCGGTGGAAGTAAATACCATGAAGCGTGTGGGATGGAAACCTTTAACCGATGTGGACTCACAGTAATCAGACGAGAGGGATATTGTTGAAGTGCCGTGGCCGCGTAGTCGTTTCTCACATGGTTTCAAGGGGAAATAAATAAATAAACAACAGTTGCAGCTTGTCTCATCAGTGGTGTCGGTGATCGGCACACAAGCACTTCAGGTAATTGTTTTTTTTCTGCTTTTTTTTAAAGCACTCATCCTCTCTGAACAGGCTCTGTGGGTGTTCAGGCCCGCGGTGTGAGCACTGCTCGTGGAACTATTGATCTGGAGCCGTGTACCAGAGAATCGGGCCACCGCTGGGTGTTGTACCGGCGGCGGCGGCGCAGGGTGACGGTGCTCGGTCACATTTGTCCTTATTGAGTGTTCCTTCCTCGAGGGGATGCGTGAGCAGATACTGGACGTGGACCGACTGTCTCCACGTTCCTCCTTTAAAGGCCTTTCTGTCAATTTGAAAGCTCAATGGACGAACAGAGACGGGAACGAGAAAACTTGAGCTACACTCGGTAGAGCGTGGACCTTCACCAACGCCACAACAGAGTTAGCATCGCTAGCATGATAGCCGTTAGCTCATATCGATGCTAACGAGCTGCGAGGATGCTTTGATTCCGAGTTTGTCCGTTTTTTACGCTTCTAATTTTGTGCCGAATGACTTTTATGCCATTGTTGGTGTCGTCCATCCACTTGGAGAAACTTGCGATTAAACGTTTGTCCTGTTCACATGAGGGACCATCATAGAGAGCCCGTTGTTTCCAGAATGATGCGCTCAGGAAGATGGTTTAAGACTCGCATCGTGAGGCAGTGTAATGGTCGGGTCCAACAATTCTTCATTGAAAACAAACCTCATTAGTTTTCTTTTTAAAAGACGCCTCATTGGTATGGAACCTGACGGTGAGATAGAACCGCTCCTCACACTTGTAAAACACTCGATTGAGGTCATATGGTGACTTTAAGGGCGTCCGTTTACACGTAAATAATTCTTCTTCATATAGACGGACGATAAGAACAATGTTTTTCTCCAGAGTCTCATGATTCCCAGTCTGTGTTCTCCTGGGACTTGGTAGTTTTATTTTGACAGTCACAATAGGAATGTCTGTGTTCTCCCGTTTTTAATGTTAACAGCGGATTGCGTTCTTTATGTGTGTGTGTGTGTGTGTGTGTGTGTGTGTGTGTGTGTGTGTGTCTGTGGTTTCACAACAGCTCCAACTACTTGTCTGGCATGCTTAACTACATTGATTTCAGCGTTTTCGGCTGTTTCCGTGTAAACTGACAGCGTTTTCAAAAACGTTGCCGTGTAAACACAAAACGTTTTGAAAATGAAAACACAAAAAAAGAAAAAGAAAAAGAACCCAGTGCGTTTTCAGTTGTGATCTCTGGATTACTCATTTGGATGAGTCTCTTATTTTTTATTTTTTATTATCCATTCTGTTTATTTTATTTAAAAAAAAAAAGTGTACATGTTTGGAAATAAATGAATAAATGAATAAATAGGTAAAACTGTATAAAAGATAGCCGGATTGATGGATGCTGTTGTAAGTTGAGCAGCAGTGGAGCCGAGTGCCTGGATTTCTCCATGCTGCGCATTTTCTCATGAAGGCAGTGAAATAAACAAGATTCCCCTTCACGGTTGCACAGATATCCAGTTTTGGGAGTCCCACACTTGTCGGAGAGAACCGCCAAAGTTGTGGAGAAGACGTGCTGCAATAACCACAAACCTCTCTGGCCAGACGTGTTGACGGGTTGAGTCGCGTGTTGCAGTTGTTCCAGGCTGAGTGTGATTCTTCTACAAGCCACTGAGACTCAGACAGGAAGTGTTAAGTTCTCAAGCCTCAAGCTGCAGTCATTCAGGAAAAAAAAACCCAAAACAAATCAAAAGTCAACAGCAGAAGAGATCAGCCCACAGCATGTTGAGTAGAGTTTTGGCACCATTTAAAAAAAAAAAAAAAAAAATTGACGTGTAGATTCAAGATGGCGCCGTTTAAACAAAGAAATAATCCAACAAACACCAAGTGTCTCACTCATTTTGCCGATTCGTCGACTGACAACAGTGGAAATATGTAATTAAAACAGACGAGAGCCTCGACTTTGTCATTATGGGAGTGTTTCTTTGTTTGGGTTTTTGTTTTTTTGAGTCGCCTCTCTCTTTTCCCAGACACCGTTCTCGTGGCGTCGCCGCGCCGTCGTCTGTGGTTCCAGTCGACACGTGTAGGAAAAAAAGTCCCCGGAGACGATAGTAACAAGTGTCGCACGCCGCCAGGTTTTTTTTTTTTCTTTTTTTCCCACGCTAATGAGGGTCGGCCCCGCCGCCGCCGCCGCTGTGTAAACTGCAAGCGTGGCGTTCCCTCCACTCATCTGAGGAATGCCGAGCTCGCCGCAGCCTCGCGGACGACGGCAGCGGCGGCGACGCAGCTTTTGTTGAAAGGTCAACGCATTGTTTTTTTTTTTGCATCCATTCTGAAGCGCCAGTGCTTCAGTGTTTTGCCCAAAGCACTTAAACAGAACGTTGTCTGCTGCCGCGCTGTGGGTTAAACGGTTAACCCCTTCATAGCTCCACATGAAACCTCTGGTTTGTGCAGCTCTCCCCTCGATTTAGAGCTTTATTGTGGGAATAGTCACGCTGCAGTGAGAAACAATTGAGAGACACTCGTGTTGCGATGTATTGAAATGAAACCGCTGCTCAGAAATGAATCAGAGATTTCACCAATTCATTAAATTGATAATATTGTGACTTTACAAACAGGTAAATATTATCAGTGAAAATGGAAAGTGGCTCTCCCATCCACTTTGTATGGGACTTTTTTTTTTTCCTGCTTTTTTTGTGGATTTATTTGGAAACGGTTTGTCGAATGATTTACTAAATTCTTCCCTTCATTATGTCGGCGTGACAATTTTAATACCGTATTGAAGGCCGTGTTTTTTCACTCAGACCTGGATGCGATAGATTCCCGCTCAGAGGGACTGAGACGTTTCTACTGCAGCTTCTTCTGGCTTCCTGAGCGTCTGTAAACTGTAACAGACAGAAAATAGAGGAAACTCCGACCTGCTCCCTTCTTGACCCCGTTTCCCTGCAGGCCGTAGTAGAGGGGCGGAGGAAGCTCTGTTTGTGTGTGTGTGTGTGTGTGTGTGTGTGTGTGTGTGTGTGTGTGTGTGTGTGTGTGTGTGTGTGTGTGTGTGTGTGTGTGTGTGTGTGTGTGTGTGTGTGTGTGTGTGTGTGTGTGTGTGTGTGTGTGTGTGTGTGTGTCTAAAAATAGTGGCAGTGTGTTTGAGTCACACGGTAGGCCCTACTTCCTGTTTTCACTGTCCAAGTTTACTTCCCAGCGAAGGAAGAGAAGGATGGCTTTCCAGTCCCCCCCCCCCCCCCCCCCCCACACACACACACACACACACACACTTCCCCCATCTGTTATCATCCCGTTTATCTGCTGTAAACGTACAGTGCAGCACCACGCAGGCCGCAGGTTTGTTTGAGGAATGCTAAATGGCACAATGAGCTGCTGGTGACGAAAGCTTCTCCTGCCTCTCCTGCCTCTCCTGCCTCTCCTGCCTCTCCTGCTTCTCCTGCTTCTCCTGCCTCTCCTGCCTCTCCTGCTTCTCCTGCTTCTCCTGCCTCTCCTGCTTCTCCTGCCTCTCCTGCTTCTCCTGCTTCTCCTGCCCCTCCTGCTTCTCCTGCTTCTCCTGCTTCTCCTGCTTCTCCTGCCTCTCCTGCCTCTCCTGCTTCTCCTGCTTCTCCTGCTTCTCCTGCTTCTCCTGCCTCTCCTGCTTCTCCTGCTTCTCCTGCCTCTCCTGCTTCTCCTGCCTCTCCTGCTTCTCCTGCCTCTCCTGCCTCTCCTGCTTCTCCTGCCTCTCCTGCTTCTCCTGCTTCTCCTGCTTCTCCTGCTTCTCCTGCCTCTCCTGCTTCTCCTGCTTCTCCTGCTTCTCCTGCCTCTCCTGCTTCTCCTGCCTCTCCTGCTTCTCCTGCCTCTCCTGCCTCTCCTGCTTCTCCTGCTTCTCCTGCCTCTCCTGCTTCTCCTGCTTCTCCTGCCTCTCCTGCGTCTCCTGCTTCTCCTGCCTCTCCTGCCTCTCCTGCTTCTCCTGCCTCTCCTGCCTCTCCTGCTTCTCCTGCCTCTCCTGCTTCTCCTGCCTCTCCTGCTTCTCCTGCTTCTCCTGCTTCTCCTGCTTCTCCTGCCTCTCCTGCTTCTCCTGCTTCTCCTGCCTCTCCTGCTTCTCCTGCCTCTCCTGCTTCTCCTGCTTCTCCTGCCTCTCCTGCCTCTCCTGCCTCTCCTGCCTCTCCTGCTTCTCCTGCTTCTCCTGCCTCTCCTGCTTCTCCTGCTTCTCCTGCTTCTCCTGCCTCTCCTGCCTCTCCTGCCTCTCCTGCTTCTCCTGCCTCTCCTGCCTCTCCTGCCTCTCCTGCTTCTCCTGCTTCTCCTGCCTCTCCTGCCTCTCCTGCCTCTCCTGTTTCTCCTGCTTCTCCTGCCTCTCCTGCCTCTCCTGCTTCTCCTGCTTCTCCTGCCTCTCCTGCTTCTCCTGCTTCTCCTGCTTCTCCTGCTTCTCCTGCCTCTCCTGCTTCTCCTGCCTCTCCTGCTTCTCCTGCTTCTCCTGCCTCTCCTGCTTCTCCTGCCTCTCCTGCTTCTCCTGCCTCTCCTGCTTCTCCTGCTTCTCCTGCTTCTCCTGCTCCTGGATTTAATAAGATTACTTCCCTTTTCAGATATGTTAAAAAGATATATGCGGTGTGTGTTTGTGTGTGTGTGTGCGTGTGTGTGCGCGTGTGTGTGTGTGTGTGTGTGTGTGTGTGTGCGTGTGCGTGTGTGCATGCGTGTTGATAAGTACTGTATGTGTGGGTATACTTAATTATAGAATTATATATTTTGTGTAACTATATTTTCATTAGTTGTAATTTAATTCTTATCATCAAACGGTGTAGATATTTCTGGATACGTGTGTGTAGGCATATAGAAATATCTGTTAAGTGTGTGATTACACAAAATGTTCCACAGGTTTATTATCTGATTTTGAACTAAGCAGCACTTTGAGCTGCAGGTTTTCAGGTGAAACCCTCCAGCAGTGAAGTTACATGGGAGAGGGAAGATGCTCTAAAATCTATTATTACATCTACGAATGCAAAAAAATCAACTCATTTAGCTTCTGTAGTGAAAGTCAATCTGATTAAGTGCATTGAGAAAAAAAATCAAATCGAAAGTCAGATTTTTCTTTTAAAAGTGTTTTATTTACGCCAAATTGTGCAGCTGAACATAATTACAATGTGAAGGTGCTTGAAGTTACACTGACAGCAAAGAATTAGGTTCCACAATAAACCGGTTAGACTTCAAATAGTTACCCTGTAAAGGAGCTTAAAATAGGTTGTAGTTTATTTTATGTAGCAACTGAATTATACTTTTCCCTGCAAGCAAGATCAGAAAAATAACGAACTGCAGCTCGATGTTTATACATTTTTTTGCATACATTTGTGGCTAAATTGGCGCTCTGTCCGCTTCATTGTTTAATAAGACTGTTTATTCTGGCTTTAGCACTTCACACTGTCCCGCCTTCCTCGTCTTACTTCCTTCTGTCCGACCGTTCGCCCGCCTCTCCATCCCGACACTCCAGAACAATCTGTGTTTCTGAGGCGCACGACCAAAACACGTCTGGTTTGAAACATTCGGCTGTAAACAGACAATTATCCTAAATCCACTGGAACCAAAGAAGTTGTCGGCTGGTGAAGCGTCACGGAGACCAGATGAAAAACACCCCGTTGTAAACACATGAAATAAAGCTTCTTCTTTTTAATAAAAAAACAAAAGTTTGCAGGAGAATCTAAACTCAAGGAGACGGATTAATAGCATCATCGCAGAACGAATAACTATAAAGTCGTGCTGCACTAGTTTACACATTTATCAGCATGTGCAAAACACGTATTGCAAAACACAGAATGAACTTGTGGTGTGTAAGGGACTAATCGATTAATCTGTAGATTATTTGAATTATTACTCGATTCATCTGTATTTATTTCACACATTTTTGTTTCGCCAGATGAGTTTTTAAAATGTGTTTTCATGAAGAAAATGAAAAACACAAGAGAATTGTGCATTTTACAGTGTTTTATTCAAATAATTTCAGTAAAGCGGCTCAAAACGAACACGAGGAGGTTCATTAATGCTCAACCGGACATAAATATAAACAGTCGTCTCCTCCTCGTAGAATTGGAGTGAAATTCTCCCTCAATTTTGACCATTGTTTTCGACTATCGGCCGCGGGCTTCTTCTCCCACTGTGCCGGTCGCTTACAGCCACAAGAGGCTCATTACTGCCACACTGTGGTGACAAGCTAAAATGGACCAATAAATGAATGATTAAACTAATTAACTAGAATTTTAAAAGTTGATTTAGATTGATAAAATGGTTGAGGTGATTCAGCCCTCGAGGAGTTCTGCGATTATGTTATGATGTTTAACAGGTTTTTGTGAATTAGTAGCAATCAGTCTGTTTAAAATCTCGCTGGAGACTAGCCACCTTAAATTAAATACTTTTATTCCATCTGGTTTATGTAGAATATTAATATAGATGAAAAAAAGGTGGAAAATGCCTTCATCTTTCTCAAACTGTCCAATAAAGCGTATTCACTTTGCAGTTTAGTTGCCAATAAACAAATAAAATATTTAGCAAGCAGGAAGCAAAGTTAATAAATAATACAAATTATTAAATGTTCCAATCGAGTGTCTTTAATTATTGCATTTACAACAAAGAACTACATTCACCAATTGTTTCAAATTGAATCTGAAGCTTGTCAAACGTGAGGAAAAAAACAAATAAGATTACAAGATTTACATCCAACAGGCATGGAGAGATGAATCAAGGTGAACATGACTCCTGGAAACTGATTTCCTGATTACCCTAACACGAAGTTATATCCTGCCTCAATATTCAGACCTATTCTCATTAAAAGGTCGCAGTTTGAACCTGGAGATGGATTTTGTGTCTGAGTGAGAGTCGATGTGGAAGTCGACGAGATTCACGTGAACGTCGGGTGTTTTGTACGAAGACATGGGGATAATTCTCCTTACTGTGTGTGCGTGCGTGCGTGCGTGCGTGCGTGCGTGCGTGCGTAGATTTCTTTAAAGATGTTAAAGATGTAGGCGGCCACATGACTCCAGCTTGACGAAAGCTCATGTGATACTTTGGAACAGATTGATGTGTGAGTGTGTGTGTGTGTGTGTGTGTGTGTGTGTGTGTGTGTGTGTGTGTGTGTGTGTGTGTGTGTGTGTGTGTGTGTGTGTGTGTGTGTGTGTGTGTGTGTGTGTGTGTGTGTGTGTGTGTGTGTGTGTGTGTGCGTGCGTGCGTGCGTGCGTGTGTGTGTGAGGAATGCGACGGTGATTTGGTTAAAGACGGAGCTCCTCCACATGTGACTTTGATGATTTGATTTGAACATAAAAAGTGGATAGAAAAGGTGAAGCAGCAGCTGCACTCATTCGTCTCCTGTGTTTGTCCAAAGGCCTCGTTGCTATGGAAACCAGGGTGGTCAAATGGAGGGCCCGCGGACCCAACGGCTGAAAAGTAAAAGCTCCTGCAGTTCCCAATCCGTCCACTGGGAGTCCCAGTGTTTCAGTACTGAGAAAAAGACACGACCTCATGAGGTTTGCCTTGGATTTCAAGTGCTGTTGAATTTTAGCAGCGTATTCAAACTCAAACGTATTAGCGTCCCGAAACCTTCACTTTCAACGCTGATATTTTAAAAACAGATCTTAGATCCCGTTTACATAACCAGGTTTCAAGGGAAAACAGTCTTGAGAGTGAGCGCGGCTGCACGGACTCTTGAGTTTATAGTCTTTTTATTGACTGTTTGTTTTTAATGATCATTCTAAAAGGACAGTTTACGTAATTAAATTCCCCCTTTTAATCAGAAGTTTAGAAACTTTTGTTATTGCATTGTATGGATTTAAAAAAAAAAAATGGATCAGTGAATGATAATAAAACGAGGCCTAAATATCACGGTACGATCAAATCGCGTAAACGAAGGGAGCGAGTCTCTTCCTGTTGCAAGAGCAAAAACTGTTGGGACACCGGGAGGCTCTCAATCACATCACGTTGTTTACCTGAGCTGCTGAACAAGACAAGGGGTGAAAAAACAATAGAAACTCAAAAAAACAAAACAATACAGGCTAACTTGCGCTGCTCTCCGCGGCAGACATGTTGTGGTGCAGGTTGGTTTAGAAATTAGTTTCTGGCATGTGTGCGTGTGTGTGTGTGTGTGTGTGTGTGTGTGTGTGTGTGTGTGTGTGTGTGTGTGTGTGTGTGTGTGTGTGTGTGTGTGTGTGTGTGTGTGTGTGTGTGTGTGTGGCCTGCCCTTCACCTCGTGAGCCAAAACCCAAAGAAGTGCACGACGGCCGTGTCGGTCCGGGTCTCAAATGTTAAACATCTGTCCAAATAGCTGTTAAATATTACAAACTTTACGTTTCTGCAGAAGCTTTAGATTGATCCTCCTGCTGGAGCTTTTTTTTTTTTTTTTTTTTTTCCTCCTGAAGCAGTTTTTTCCCTCCAGAACAGATCCAGACACATCCAGTAATTACTTTTGTCAACTTGTAAATCCAGCAGTTTGTTTGTCTCTCTCTCTCACACACACACACACACACACACACACACACACACACACACACACACACACACACACACACACACACACACACACACACACACACACACACACGCACACGCACACACACACAGCCTGCTGTTTATAAAGGCCAAACGGCTCCAGTATAAATCTTTAAGAGGAGCTAATAGCCGACTAATGCTTCAGGTATGTTTTGAGTTAGTGCCTGGGGGGAGGACAATATGATCTACTGTGTGTGTGTGTGTGTGTTACAGAGCTCAGTTGTGTCTCTGTTCTGTTTCTCCTGCCTCTTTGCTGGTGTTTCTCTGATGCTGAAGTAGAAATGAAAGAAAAAAAAAACTGAGCCTGCAACATTTCCTACTCGTAGGAACTTTAGTTGGCGCCGAACGAAGAAGCGAGAAAGACGGACTCCCGGCTGCGGCGGCAGTCAAACACGCCATAATATCGCTGATCGTCACCGTTGTGAAAAGACATGCGGCAGATAAACAAACTTTCTTCTTTTTGGACAAATTTGTGATCTTTTTTTTTTCTTAATCCCGTTGAAATGAGTGCAGAACAAGCTGGGAACCTCAGTTCTCATCTGTTTGTAGAGGGACTGCTCCTGTGGTTACACCACAATCAGATACTGATTAATTAGCTTGACAGTTAAAGGTGTACAGGAGGATTTTCAGGAATTTTAGGAAAGAACCGCCCTCTCCACCGTTTGAAAAAAAATGCGCATGCGCAACGCTGTACCTGCTCCCGAGACGGAACGCCTACTAAAACGCGTGCGAGAGACGTGCACGAGCCCAGTTCTCCTCGTGCACGCTCTGTTTACAAGTCACAAGTCGGCATCGCTCACATAAGCTCACTTTACAAGAAGATTTGCACCAGAGGGGGTGAAACTGTGTAAAAATGTCCGAGAATAATGCGTCGGGTCGGCCACCGGCATGATGAGAACCGTGTGGAGTGAGCTGTGCGCAGGGACGAGCACGTACGACGGGCTTACGTCATACATCACCAGAATGATTGACAATTGGGAGGACCAGTTATTTTGATGATCCACCCGGAAGAAGAAAATCCTCTACTATACCTTTAAGATCAATAAATCAAAATGGTCAAATTTACTTCTTTTTTTTTTTTTTTTACATAAAATCCCTACAGGAAGCAGGAATAGAGCCAAGAGGATCATTTAACAGTGACTTGATTGTTTCTTTGTAAACTTTCTGCACGTTTCAATGTTTCCTTCAGAGTCGCTCCTCCTCCTTAATCGTGTCATCAGGGAGTCAGTTAGAGGTTAATGCACATGTTTCTCTCCTACTTTCTTCTCTTTTTCCAGACAGCGGCTTCTCTCTCTCTCTCTCTCTCTCTCTCTCCATCTGTGACAAACCACAAGCGCCTCGTTCCCTCTGCAGATGAACTCACTCCGTAAACACTCGAAACTGAGCTTCGTTCGCAGTGCAGCTTTTGCTGTTGCTTAAAAATAAAATAAAAAAGACAATAAAGCACCCAGAGCGAACTATTTAGTGTAAATCTTCCAAATGCTTCATTATACATCACACTCTCATTCATTTATACCTTCTAAAGATGCAATCGAGGAGTTTTTGCTTCAATTTTTCACTAATTTTTGGATCATTTCTTCACTTTTTGACTCATGATAGAAGAATATGATGCCGTGAATCCCTGGTTGTGGTCAAAACTTTCATCAATCACCAGCAGCTCTCGCAGATATTGTGACTTTATGTTGTACTCAATTCAATTTGTAATGATATGAGAGCCTATGCTAGTGTTGGAGTGTGAGCATATTGTATTACTTAAGTTGAAATAAATTTTTCTGGATTCACAGTTTGTGGTTGATCATTATGATTGATGTGCTGTCAAACATATAAATGGAGCCGATCCTCGGTCATTGGGTAGTTGATGGACACACGACAGGGTCAAGCAGCATGTGTTCATCCACCAAATAGCAACATGGAATTGGAATTATTGGTAAACAACATTTGGCTGAAATGAAATGAATTAGTTCAAGAAGGAAGTGTTCAGTGTAAATTTACTGGTTCTGATTGTAACTAAATGAAAAGTGAGTAACTAACTCAACGAAACGCCTGTAACTCTTTTGACGTTCAGTAACTGATGCCAATTGTTGCCATGTGAACTAAAACTAACACTAGGATAGTCCAAAATAGACCCCAAACTAGTCTTGATCATCACAAAACCACCGTCTCACTAGTGTAAAACCAAGTCTAATAATAGTCTAAAATCAGCAGCTTAAAACTGGTATATTGTCGAGTATAAAACAAGACAAAATCAGCCACAAACAAACCTGAAACTAGTGTGAAATCAAATAGAAAACTAACCTGAATGTAAGCCGCGCCTATAAAATTTAACAAAACTAAAACATATATAAGCCGCACTTGACGATAAACCGCAAGTGTCCACGTTGTAACAGGACAAGAATTTCACTGCAGGAACACGGGGATTGCTCATGTTTTCATCAATTCTCGCAAATCTGTCTTTCATAGAGCTGCACCTGCACAACACAGCGCTGTGTTGTGCCTCGTGCTCCTGCTGGGAAGCCTGCAGACACACAGAGAGACTCAGAGACATGATCACCAAGCGTTTTGTCTCTGTTGATCAAGTGCTTTATCGGTTATTTGCCGATTGTGATTCTGAGGAGGAGGATTCCTCAGCCACGGAGTCCACCGCTCTAGTTTACGTGATGCACCTGAACGCATCATTCCTAGCAGTCAGCTGCTGGAGCTCCGGACCACAGGAAGCAGTGCAAGACGAGCTCTACAAGAGCACAAATGTCACTTTTATATCACGTTGGGAGTTACTTTACAGCTCCCAACGTTTGTCACTGAGTCGAGGACAGTTGGCACAGTTCCAGGGTTTCATGCAGTTTTTTGTTGTTGTTTTCCTTAGCGAAGGCAGCTTTCTATTAGCTCATGTTGCACACATGGAAAGTTTTGTTGGTAAATTTCCATCGACCATGAAATCGATCCACTGGGTCTCCAGAGGCTGCGATGGAAAGAGTAAAAATAAACTTCTCTCCTTGTTGATCCAGTCGACAGGAGAGGAATGAATGTATTGAAGCACAGCAGAGCTCAACTGCAGGTGGGCGGGTCAAAGGGAGAGCAAGCATGATTGTGATTGGTCAGTGACCTCTGTGACGAAGAGCAGGGCTGATTTCTGATTCGCTGGTTGGAGCTCATGTGCTCTGAAAAGTGGAACAAGCCAGTGAGAGAGAGGACAGACTTTGTTCACTTCTGTATGGAGACGCACACTACCGGTGGAAAACCACTGCAACGTGGATTCAGCATCATCTGGCCCCTTCAAAACAGATTTACTCAACTAGACTAATATCAATTCTATAACAAAAACAAGTGAATCAAGTCAAATCAAGTCAAAAAGTTAAATGAAACTAGTCTGAAATGAATAACGTAAACTAGTGTGAAGTTCCCTTTGAAAATACAATGAAAATCAGCTCAAAATGACCAGTTTAAAGTTTATAATCCAGTCAAGAACTAACCTTTAACAAATAAAGTCTAACTAAATGAACTTTGGCGTTCAGTGTCATGCTCAAGGACGTGTGGACTGGGGTAGATTGGGAATCGCACCTTCAACTGACTACTCTTCCAACTGAGTGCAGAACACAAGCGCCTGAAGTCGACCTAAAACGAGTGTGACAATGATGAACGCAAACTGTTTTGATGAAGTGAGACTTTGATAAAGTTTCCCTCTTGAGTCCTTCGGGCCTGCGTCAGTTTCACTGCTGCTGTTGTTTCGAGAAGCGACGTGCTGGATTGTAGAAAAGGAATAATTCATCCCCAGACCGCTGAGAGCTGGAGCCCGAAAGGGAAGAGCAGTTTTACTCCCCTTGTATGTGTGTGTGCGTGTGTGTGTGTGTGTGTGTGTGTGTGTGTGTGTGTGTGTGTGTGTGTGTGTGTGTGTGTGTGTGTGTGTGTGTGTGTGTGTGTGTGTGTGTGTGTGTGTGTAATGGTAGCCGGCATGTTCACAAAGCTGCAGCATCATTTATTCATCAGGGACAAATTAGTCGCAGACAGACGTGGCGAAACAAGACGACAGGCCTGAGCGGTCACAGACAGGACTATTAGTGTGTGTGTGTGTGTGTGTGTGTGTGTGTGTGTGTGTGTGTGTGTGTGTGTGTGTGTGTGTGTGTGTGTGTGTGTGTGTGTGTGTGTGTGTGTGTGTGTGTGTGTGTGTGTGTGCTTGCGTGCGTGCGTGCATGTGGCACCACATTATGTAATAATGTAATACATTTTCAACTCATGTAATAATGCCACATTTTGCAATAACTTGTTAGATATTGTGACAGT